>NW_012236526.1:1110873-1272584 GCF_000787575.1 Acytostelium subglobosum LB1 | reverse complement strand
CAACCAACAAGGGTCGCCCCAGCATCGATGGCTTAAGCGATTAGTGTTTGCGACGACTTATGGGCAAAAAAGACTCTCGCCCTTCAATACTCCAAGTTTGCAGCAATCAAGTCTTACACCCTCACTCTCCATTTGATCTATCACTTCTATCTGGACTCACAGGCAAAACAGATCAAAGACCTTATCCAGTGGTCCACCACCAACCCTCCCCTCAAGTCAACCAAGCCGCGGCTCCAGCTTCGTCATGTGGAAGTAACATCTTTAATATTATCAATTTTATTGTGTCATCAAATTGACACCTTTATCAAATCCTCCTAATGATTCTCTCTGCTTCAACAACATTACATCACTCTTGCATTTGTCTTTCAGCGGCGGGAAGTTTGGGACTGAGTATGTTTTGGAGTCAAGCCAAAGCTAAGGTACACATACTACGCCCCATTCCTTTGAGAGTTCGTTGTCCACAGTCATGTCATATCTATTAATATACCCAGATGTATACCTGATGTTGGTGTCTTTCTGAATTGAGACGCGGTCAACTATAACAACGTTGACGCCAGCGTGATGCTCTTGGTATCTGTCTCTCAAGAATGTGACTAGCTTGTGGTCCGTCGCCTCAAATTGGAGCAACTCCACTGCTCCATCGTCGTACTTGTCACATTTCTTGACCATCTTTGCTTGGCGATCCTCCAAGAGAGCCAGTAGTGTGTTCCCTTCTTGGTACAGCCACAATCAATATTTATATATAGTCACCAAAGCACACGCTATAGTATCGCGATCTAGTGATCTGGAACGACAAGTTGGAATTTGATATGCCAAAGAAGCCATGTAACCTGCCTTAGAACTGGAGAGGTAACGCTCTGGCATCACAAAGGGTTTACTGAACATCAAGGTAGCACTGCCATGTGGACCTCTTCGGCAAATAATAAACTCTACCTTTATAATTTGTTTAAAGATCAATCACTTTGCCTGGGTTCATAAGATTCTTTGGATCGATGGTTCTCTTTAAAGTCCTCATTAGATCAACAGCATTCTTGCCGAGCTCCTTCTCCAGGTATTTCTTCTTGCCAAGCTTTATGATCCAGAGTATAAGGTTAGTAAAAGTTTTGGACAAGTGTACTTTACTATACAAGTACTTACGGCAACTCCGTGCTCACCAGTGCAGGTTCCGCCCATACCCAGAGCTCTATGTACTAGGTTGTCACAAATCATTTTAGCTTCCTTTGTCTCCTTGTTGTTCAGCGGGTCGAACAAAATGAACAAGTGGAAGTTGCCATCACCTGCGTGGCTCTGATGATAAATCGTAATTGTCAATATATGTGTTTATCTGTGTGAGTGCGAGTACATACGACCAGTGGAGCAAGTATAGAGGTAGACTGAATATCTAACTTTGTCTCTTGTATAATCTCTGATAGCTTTGATATTGGTACACATACATCTATTATGTGGTGGTAAGGAATTTTTAAACATCACTCTTTAAAGAGTAGAGTGATCATGATCATTATTAGTTACCTGTGATTATAACCTCTGAGCCCGGCTTGAGAATGGGTGCACTCCACAGCGCAACCTTCCTGGCGAACCATAACCTCTCGCGATCTTTTGGGTCGATAGCAAACTCGAACCTCTTGCAATTGTTCAGGTGCGCCAGTCGCTCAACCTTGAGTATCTGTTCATCCACTTGAGCGGGGGAGCCAGTAAACTCAAATATGAGTGTTGGCATCTGGTCGTAATTGGAATCATTGCTAATATTGACCGCCTTCATCATTAGGTCATCAAGAAGCTCAGCACGTCCGATTTGGATACCACTCTGCATCGTCTGAATCACTGTCTTGGAGGCTTCTTCAATATTGTCGAAAGTGACCAACGAGACAGCTGTTCGCTCGGGCAGTGGATGAATCTTGAGAGTGGCTTCGGTGACAACTCCCAAAGTACCCTCGGCTCCAATAAACAAATGTGTGAGATCGTATCCTGCCGACGACTTCTTTGCTTTGGTTCTGGTGCACACCACTTTGCCATCAGGCAATACTACTCTCAGTGCGATCACGTTCTCCTTCATTGTTCCATATCGAACGGCATGTGTTCCTGAACAACTGGTACTGACCTGGAATATGACGTTGTTTAGTACAAGTTTGTAAGTTGTTTACAAATCCGTTGGTATAAACTTACCATGCCACCAATTGATGCACCTGGACCTGGGTCCATTGCAAAGAAGTAACCATGTGGAGCCAAGACATCGTTGAGCTCATCATAGGTGATACCAGGTTGAACTGTGACGATGAGATCGTCGAGTTGAAGATTGATCACTTGTTTCATCGCCCTAAAGTCCAGACAGAGTCCGCCTTGGTTTGCCTGGACGTGACCTTCAAGCGATGTCCCAGAGCCATAAGGTACGATTGGTATGTTATAGGTTGAACATATCTTGATAATTGTCACCACTTCGTCCTCTGTCATTGGGAACGCCACGGCATCAGGAATCTCTGGTTCATGATAGCTAAAGTCTTTACCGTGAGCCTCACGATCAGCCAATGTAAAGTCGATTCGTTGACCTAACAGACCGATAAGCAGTACCTCTGCCTCCTTTGGGATACGACTTGGCTTTGTGGTAGTGGTGGTGTCACTAGCGACTGCCATAATCTAATTAAAAGCACATTAGTTTGTTTGTCTTATACTCTATCTGTCATAGTGTATCGGATGCTTTACCGGTAAAGTGGCTAGAATCGACGTAGTGGCGATACGATAGTTGAATGAGTGATATCCTCCTCTATCTCCTCCATTGTAATTATAACTTCCACCATTCTGCTTGTTGTTGTTGTTGTTGTTGTTGTTGTTGTTGTTGTTGTAGTCATATTGCTTATGTTTATGTTTAATGCATCGATTGATGCCTTGAAGAATTAATTTACTCCTATTTATCATTTTCTATTTATAAGATGGTGAACATCAAAAAAAGATAAAAAGACCAAAGTTGGGCTTCATCAACAGTTGTTGTGGAGGCATTCCTGATAATGGACAGAACTTCAGAAGATGGAAACAACAACTCCCTCACCTCAACATTTATAAACAGCTCACTGAAACAAACAAACAAACAAACACACACACACACACACACACACACACACACACACACACACACACACACACACACACTCGCACACATAATACATCCATCAACAAGACCACACCACATGTATACTCAAGCACACCGCATGCTTGATGGACTGTGATGGAAGTGATACAGCAAGTGATACAGCAACATCAATCACATTTAAATCAATCATCACTAAAACACACATCTTTATATCTTATACTAAGTTGTTGGATTGATAGAAGACTATACAATAGAAGTACTTGGATAGACATTGGTACTTGCTAGCAAGGCAACATAACAACAATGAGCAGCCTGTACCTACAACAACAACAACAACAAAATCAACCTGAGCAAAAGCTACAACAACATGGCACAAATAGTGGACGAACAATTATGTCATCCACTGATATATTCGATATGTCAAGGATGAGACTGACATCACTATCGCCCAATTTCTATATGAACAAGGCCGCTTTGCAATGTCTCCTATTGGCCGAGAACCATTTGGAATGCATACCGATCGAGTTGATAGATGCAACGCCTTCATTGGCCATTGCAGACTTTAGTTTCAACAGTCTGGCCAGACTTCCAGAGGCCATCAACAGATGGCGGAAACTCAACGTTCTCAAGTTGGATCGCAACAATCTCAGCATCATCCCTGACACTATCACCGAGTTGGTTGAGCTCGAGTGTCTGAGTCTGGCTGGCAACCTGCTCACTGAGCTACCCAATCTCACCCAATGTCCAGTGCTCAAGTGTCTCTCGCTACTACACAATGTCCATCTGCCGCCATTCTTGACCAAGATATACACGCTCCTATATCCAATGTCAGCCAACCAGATTTACATCTCTGGATATTGCAACGTAGACTCCCAGATGGTAGCAGCTATGAATCCCACCGCCACCACTGGTGCTGATCAGCCACTACCTTCCTCCAAGCTACCATGCCAGCCACTCAAAGTTAGTGGTTCATTGTTGGAGCAAAGTAGTGGCGATGGAAGTGGAGGGGCGTCCTCCTCCTCCTCCAGCAAAAAGAACAACAGACTCAACCTGGAGAGTAGTGGATTCACTTACTTCCCATTCCGTCTTGAAGCTACCCAGCTTCACAAGCTCCGACGTCTGTTGCTTGGATACAACAGCAAGATAGACTATGATCGTTGCCACCACCAATGGACAGCATTTAAGAGTCTGAAGTTACTCTGTCTGGACCATTGTCAGTTGGCAATATTCCCATTGGGTCTTTGTGGCATTGTATCTTTAAGAAGGTATGTAATAACGAGTTGAACATTGATGTCACCAATCAAAGGCAACAACTAACACTCCTTAACTAAACATTAGACTAAGTCTGAAGAAGAACTACATATTGACAATCCCAAAAGAGATTAGGAGCTTGTACAAACTAAAGAGATTGGACTTGTCTCATAATCAAATCGATTTTGTACCGCCAGAGGTCAGCTCGTTGTCATCGTTGAAGACCTTGAAGCTCAACAATAACAATCTCAAGACGACCAAAGCCGTCGAGAACCTGGCTCGCTGTGATGCACTTGAGAAGCTTAACCTCAGTCACAACTTCCTCACCGAGTACCCCCGCTGCTTCCAAGGCATGAAACAGATCCATTGCATACGTCTTGACAATAATCAGATACCATTCATTCCAACAACAGATCACAACGACAAGGCTGTGTCAGTGTCGGTTTTAGCGCAACCCACATCACCATTGCCCGATGTGATAGTACCAACATCACCTCTACCTGATGTAATGTCACCAAGGTCTCCAACATCTCCCAACTCATTCTCCAAGAAGCCAACAAAACCTCTCCCCAAGAGGCCAGTCACATCGCCCAACTCGGGCGGCACTCCAAACCTCTCTCAGTCGAGCTCGAGCTGCATCACCAAGAGCAGTAGCCTCCATGGCACAGAGGACTCAAGCAGCATATCATATTTGAGTTGCACAACTGACGCTCCGCCCAGGATGGAGAGTACAGGACTTATTGGTCGAGTGAGATCATTCACGTATTGCTCCTCCAATGACCTCAAGGCCAAGGATGAGCACAAAGTACTCACACCAACTTCATCAATTGGCAGCTTGTACGACGATGACCCAGCACCGACCGATGTCACCTCCAACTACTTGGACATCAACAACAATCGTCACAGTCAGTTGTCTTCGCCCAGACAGACAAAGGAGAAGAGGTCAATCACCAAGCTGACGACAGACTTTATCAAGGATATGGCACACTTTAGAAAAAAGAGCAACTCGTCACCTAGCAAGATCACCTCTCCCTACCATCCAGATTCGCCAACACTCTCCCCAATGGCATCGCCTCGCTTCGACACTGAACAAAAGAGGACATCATATCCACTACAAACTAGCACCAGCCAGACTCTTTATCCACCACCCATTCGTCACCCCGAACAATCAGTGTCGCTCGTGTCACCTTCGGTACTTGAGCAACACATTGACTCGTCCCCATCAATATTTGATGATCCAAACATCTCCAACAGTGTCAACAACAACAACACAGCCAACAGTAACAACAGCTATCACAGCAGGGAGTATAGCCTCAAGAGCAGGAGCTATTCGTTTGGCAACCTTGACCTCAATTCGAGCTCTTCATTACCAATGAACTCCATTTTGGCCGAGACTACCAAGGAGTATGACAGTCTCAAGTCCACTGGTTCTCCCAATCCAAACCGCAAATCACCTCCCACAGGTGATGTGCAGGCGCTCAGTATCTCATCCAAACCGCCTACAACAGCGACTGCAGCCATCGACGCCCAGATCAAGCAGCTCAAAGTGGAGTTCACCGAAGAGATATTCTTTGATGACAAGTCACTTGGTGCATCCTATGCCAAGAGGAGGCTGGCTGGTCTATTGATACCAACAAAGGTCAACAACATGGTTGGTGGCAGTCTTCTCTCACCTACACTGAGCATTCACCAGAAGAAGACATCATCTGAATCGTCATCTCCTTCGACTTTATCCGTCAGCAAGAAAAAGTCCAAAAAGAAGACATCGTCAGACTTGGACGTTGCCATCAAAGAGTCGCCCAGTCTTACCAACATTGCCGGCTCGGCACAGACGTCTGCCATTCTGGAGGGAGACGACTTTATCCGCGATCTCATGTCCAGCCCTGTGTGGAATCAGGAGATTGAGTTCACCTCTGAAGACGGCGTTCCCAAGATCAAAACGGCCACTGTCAAAATGCTCGTTTGTGTTCTGACACATGAGCGTGGCTTCAGCAAGGAGCTGGAAAACGGATTCTTTGACACGTACACACTGTTCACCACTGTAGAGGTGGTCATTCAGCTTTTGCAAGAGCGATTCTACCAGACTGGCAAAAACAACTCACCGACCATCAAACAGAAGGTGTTGCGCTTCGTTGAGAAATGGGTGGACCGTAACTGGGAGGATTTCTCCATCGCCAACATCAATAACCTATTGGACTTTTGCAAGTCCTGCCAAGAGACTGTGGAACAGGGCATGACGACGACCTACTCACTCAAAAACCAGATCACCACGCTTTATAACATCATCAGGATGAAGCGTGATGGTACCTACATCTCTGTAGACTATCAGGACAGTTGGGAACAGCCTGCCCCCATTCCTGACTTTACATACCAGGAGAACTTCACGTTGTTGGACGTCAAGCCACATGAAATTGCTAGACAACTATCAATGATTGATCATGGACTGTTTGGCAAGATCACCAAGAAGGAGTTGTTGGAGTATGTACAAAGCCAGTCGAATCCGCCAGCATCGATTGTCAGCTTTACCAATCGGTTCAACTATGTCAGTCGCTGGGTGGCCAGTGAGATTACAACCTGTCCATCGTTGGAGAAGAGGATCATGTTAATATTTAAGTTTATTAACATTGCCATTGTATGTATCAGGGTATCATTCGTAAGTGTGTCGTATGTACGTCTACTAACAACACATTCATATATATATTTATATATAAATATATATATATATATATCAACATAATATCTTTAGAACTGTTGGATATTGAAAAACTTTAACAGTGCAACAGCTATCATTGCTGGATTGAAACATGGAGCAGTTAGTCGATTGAAGACCACATGGTTCTACGTTAACAATTCCAAGGCAAGTGTAATACTACAGGAGTTTGAGGAGCTGATATCACCTACAAACCTCACCAAACTCAGGAAGGTAATGGATGCCGTTGAAGCCCCATCCGTACCCTACCTGGGCAGCTACTTTAATCATTTGGTGGGCATCACCGAGGGCAACAAATCAACCAAGTGTGACCAGATCAATCTGCTCAAGTACGAGATGATTGGCAAGATCCTGGCAAAGGTCCACCACTTCCAGTCCAAGGCATACAATCTCACCAGTGTCGGTGTGCTACATGTGTTCCTCAACAACCTGCCCCAACTCACCGAGTCGCAGCTCTACGACTCTGTTGGCAAGATGTCGGACTCGCACCAGCTTGCAATCGACTCGAATGTTGGTGGCACTGGCACAGCCAACTCCACCAAACTCTGGATCAAGAAGAGGAAAGGATCAACATCCACTTCTTCCACCACAACACAATAAATAATAATTTGTGCCACATCACCAAGGTGTCAGTGCACCGATTCTTTGTGGTGTGTTTCGTTCGCTTTTTTCTCACTCATTGAGTGATTTAATCACTTGGAACCAATCAGCTCATTCAACATCACACCTATTGTTAAACCATTCGTTTCATACATACATACATATAAATATATTTGATTAGGTTCATTTTGATAAGCCGAAATGAACACCGAGTCAACTACTTTCAATTGTGACACATCTGATGAGGATGTCACATTGATTCACAACAGCAGTAGCAGTGGTAGCAGCAGCTGTATCACAGGTGTTAGAAGCAGGAGTGGCAGTGGAAGTGGAGCTGGAGATGATCAGCGACTACTACCAAACAACAATAGGGATGCATTGACACTGTCCAATTGCAGTTCTACAGCTGCTTCCACTTCGACCTCGACCACGCCTACACTCTCCCCCGCGTTGCCCTTTGACGAGTTACCCCAACTATCACAGTCCGAGAGCGATGACCTCGTTCGCAGTCAATTTGATATAAGAAACGTAAAGCCACATGCGATTGATCAATATATGATACTATGTAAGGATTCATGTTTGACTATTGAATGTATATATTGAGTACTTGCTAACCAACCAAACACAACAAACAAACAAACAGACACAGATCAGAGCTCAAAACATGTGGAGAAGAAGGATCTGTTCATCAGTAACCTGAGAACAACCATCAATTCCACACAATTCTATTCGCTCATCAAGAAGTATAAGCCAATCAGCTATCAGTTCAGAGTTGATGAGGCCACGGGCAAGTCATGTGGATATGGCTTCGCCTCGTTTAAGACTGAGGAAGAGGCAAAGGTAGCCAAAGTCAGCTTACACATGTCCAGTAAGTCAGTTAAAGGTGACTCCAATGCTTATTGGAGTGGTAACTAATATCCATTACACCTGTCAATAGAACTACTACAGAATGACCTAAGAGTATACTGGGCAATACCAATAAGCACTCTCTACATCACAAACCTCGATCCATCCATCCCCAAGGACCAGATACTAAAGGCCTTCTCCGTCTATGGAGAACTTGAGCCAAAGGAGTGTCTGTTCTTTGACAGATACGCCTTTATTCGCTTCCGGGAGCGGCACTGTGCCGAAGCGGCCTTGGCCAATCTGTCAGCTACCAATCTTGGCTTTAGGAAGATCAAGATCAGCTGGAGCGACTCTTGTGATCAGATGACCAGTGTCCACTTGTCATTCGATCCTCAACAGGCAAGGCCAGGACTACACAAGCAGATATTCACCAAGTGCAAGGAGTTTGGCAAGATCAATCACTATAACATCCCAAGGAATGACAAGGACCAGTACGAGGGCTACGGGTTTGTTCACTTTAAGGACAGCATCAAGGGTGAGCAAGCAAGCGAGCTGGCTATCGACTTCTTCAACAACAATGAGTTTCATGGCATCAGGATCATGTGCACATTCTCAAAAAAGAAGATAGGTATGGCGCCCATTCGTCTTCCACGACACAGGTCACAGGGTGGTGACCACCATTCTTCTCCTGCTTTGTCTGCATCCAGTCCAATACCTACATTGCCAGCACTGGGTGATGTCCAGCCGTCATACACCTTCACCAACACGTCGATATCTACCGCAGGTACCTTGGCGCAAAGACACAACAACAAGCATGGACATCATCATACGCAACCCAAACATCAGCACTATCAAACTGGACAACACCATCATCATCATGGCCAACAAAACCCACGCCAACATTATACTCCACAAGATGGTGCTTCTGGCTTTAAACATCATAACCAGATTCAGTTTCATCAGTATCCATCAACAACAACTTCAGGCCCTCCAGTATTCTTCGATGCATCTCCATTCACTGCTGCGACCGATTCCATTATCTCAAAAGATGATGCAATCTGGCAAATGAAGAATCTATCTGTGACGGCTCCAGAGTATAATTCACAACTTGGGCAACAGCAACAACAACAACATCATCAACCATCTCGACAGCATTCTCTACAACCCAAGCAGCACCAACAGCTTTCAAAGCCAATAGATAACTTTGGCTTCATACAACAACCATCGACCACGTATCGAACACTTAACAACATTACTCCACCACCACCAAAACAGCAACAACAACAACAAATTTACCAACACCAAAGACAGCAGCAGTCGCATAAACAGCCTCAGCCGCAACAACACCATCAACACTCTTTCCAGACAGCCCAACCGCTGTTTGGACAGGAGTATTCACAGATAAATACATCCCCAACCAATGTATTTAGTAATGAGATCACATCAATTCAGCACAGGTCATCCCCAAGGATTGACCTCGGCACCTCCACAACCTCTTCTTCCCCTCGACAGCAACCACCACCACAGCATCAACAAAGATATAGCTATGTTGGAAATGACTATTTACCCGTGCAGCATCATCAACAGAAGAACACCCATAGTGTTGACAACATTGTCATTGATATCAATGAGCTACCTTCCTCATCATTGCAGTACATAACATCATCACGGGAGGCTCAAGGTGATGTGTTCTCGTTGAGTTCATCATGGTACATTCCTTCTAAATCGACCTCTCTTGGTGGAATAGATTCGTGGCTGTCTCACTCCTATGACTCATTCATTTCCAACACCGAGACTACAAACAACAACAACAACAACAACAACAACAACAACAACAACAACAATAATAATAACAACAACAATAACAACGACAACATTCTTCCATTCCTAACGTCAGCTTCGCCATCACCTTCATCCACACCACCATGGCAACCTGCCCAGGACGAGTTTTATCATGAGCAACACCAACAACAACACCAAGGTCGCCCCAAGCAAATGACTCAAATTAGTCACTATGGCCAACAACAACAACAACAAAGAACGTTCTCTCGGACGTCAAATATCACTGTGGGCTCCCCTTCATCACTCCATCAGCATCAACATCAACAGCATGGCACGATTGATATGCCCTCGCATTACTCTATCAAACCTCCATCTCAGTAAATGCTTCACACTGCCAGCAGTCATCCTAGCAGCACTACCCAATCTCCTCTGTATCTATTGCCAATAAAAATGTGAACAATAGTCAAATTGAACGTAATTGCGATGATCTACACAATGAATATATAAATTGGAGAGAAAGTGGTGACCACTTGAATCTGGACAAGCTAAAAGGGCACATACTTAACAATGACATGTGAAATGGGGTGCATGCGATTTAATGGGGTTATCGACCAACCACAATTGGAAATGTATTTATGTTCACCAAAAAGGAAATTTGTCCCAAAATGGATGATTTTGTTTCCAGCTCTTTGGATTCAAAGTACAACAAGTATTTTAGGTAGATAGTTATTTTACAACACACAACTCCAACATTCATTTAATTCAATCCAATTAATTATATATAACTTTAAACAATAGATACCTACAACATAATGGACTTCTTCAAGAGCTCTCACCAAACTAACCTTCACTCTGCTCATTTACACGAAGATTTTCTTGGCGACTTTAGTGACTCGCCAATCATATCTGGACTAGCTGGAAACAATGATAATCTTAAGTCAAACACATTCTCATTGTCAGATAACAAATCTGTTACAATTGAGATAAAGGATCAAAAGAAGGTAATTTAAAAAAGATTAAATCTTGTTGTTGTTAATATCCCATCTCTAATTGTTAAATATGGACCCTTGAAACATCAATCACTTCTACACCTAAAACTCATAATATCAAGGCCTAAAGATTCATGATCCATTGTCAATATTTAACAGATAGAGAATTTTGATAGATATATTGATAAATAATACTCAAACATGTACATACACAAATACAATATTCTAAATAAATATAGAAAAATTAGTACTAATTCCTAGATCTACAGATTTCTAATAACAATAATAATAGGAACACGCTAGTATTCTTTGATTTGCCTCCCAGTAGGAAGATGGATGCCATTTTCCGAGGCAGAAATGATCTCTAGAACAATTAATATATAAATATATATCATAACGACGATGGATGTTTTATTTTCCTCCTGTAGCTGATCTATTGTATACAATCATTCTTGCCTCTTTCTTGAATCTCCTATTGGCAAACTCGGTGCTGGCGTAGAACTTGTCAAAGTTGCTAAGACCCATCTCATGAGCCTTGGTCTCAAAATCTTCAACGGGGATCTCAATACGGTTGGGCACCTTGCCAAGCTTGATCTGATTGAGGCTGCAGGCGTCGCTGACCATGAGCTGGAGTTGGTGGAATAGTAGCTCGTTGATGTCACGTTGATACGTAATGTACTTGGAGAAGTTCTTGCGCAACGACTTGGACAACTGGCTCTTCTGGCCATTGATGAAGCTGTCCAACATCACTCGTATTGCCATGTTGACGTCTTCATCACGGACATAGTCTCGCAGATGCATCTTGGCGTGCGCTTCGGCCATTCTAATCATTGCTTCGACATGACGAACCGTCATTGCAAAGCCACCTCCAGATGATTCGCGACGCATCTCTGCGTACAATTGTGCTATCTTCTCCTTGTCGATGTTGTTGATCTTGGGTCTCACCTTTTGTTTGGCGTACATGATATACTTGCGCAGCATCTCTTGAGGAATTGGCGATAGGGAAGTGGCTTGGTTCTGGTAGTTGTGCTCGCCATTGATGTTGATTGGATGAGAGCGAATGTGAGACTTTACAACAAAACGAGCTAGACGGCCATCTTGCTCAGGGTCAATGGTGTCTCTGACGACGCATGTGATGTCGAAACGAGACAAGATCGGTTCGGTAAGCTCGACATTGTTGATCAAGCTCTGTGAAGGATCATATCGGCCCTTCTTGGGGTTGGCTGCGGCAATGACTGAGCATCTGGCCGTAAGCGTTGTGACAATGCCTGCCTTTGATATAGATATGCTCTGCTGCTCCATGGCCTCGTGGATCGATGTTCTATCCTTGTCATTCATCTTGTCAAACTCGTCTATCATACACACACCCTTGTCGGCGAGTACGAGTGCTCCACCCTCAAGCGTCCACTCACCTGTAAGCGGATCCATTCTTACAGCGGCAGTAAGTCCAACAGCAGAGGCTCCTTGACCAGTGGTGTAAACTGCTCGATGCGCCGTCTTCTCCACGTACTTGAGGAACTGACTCTTGGCTACACCTGGATCACCAATTAGCAGAACGTTAATGTCGCCTCTGATTCTATGCTTGTTGACCTCTTTGGCCATGCCACCAAACAATGCCAATGCAAGCGCTGTCTTGATGTCCTCGTGTCCAAAGATGGAGGGTGCGATCGACTGAATGATCTTGGTGCCAATATTTGGGTCTTTGGCAAGACTCCTAATCTCCTTTTCGTCCTCCTCTGTGAGAATGAACGAGGCCAACAGGTCCTCCTTCTTATTAAGGAAGTTGGCATCGATCACTGTGGCAAACACAGGGAAACCATTCTGATGGTTGAGCTTGGCATCAAAGTTATGTTTGAATACTCCTGTAACCTCCTGTTGTTGGACCGATAATCAGTAAGTTGTGATCTCTAACACAGGGATGTGATGAAAGCGTTTGAAGAGGGATAATACTTACAATCTCTTCACCTGGACGAACAGTGTCAATGAGGTCAGCCAACAGGATGATATCTTTTGTTCGTGGCAGTCTGCCTGGTGGCACAGTTCCAGGACTTTCTTGCAGAGTAATCTTCTGGTAGTCTCTATAGAGTGTGAGGTCGTGATTGACTATGAATGTTCCCTTTGATTGGCAGTTTGGACAGATACCAATCTCGATGTTTTGATGTCCATTCTGATAGAAGGGTCCAATGATCGACTGGCATTTGACGCAATCATACTTGACGTACTTGAGCTGCGGATAGATGCTGGAGCGGCGAGTGACGACACCACCCACCTTGATCAGCTGATTCAGATCGCTCTGACGAATATCGCGTAGGGTGTTGCACACTGGATAGTGAGTGATGCGCACATGAACTGCCTTGGTGATGTTCTTGTAGTTTGGGAACATCTTGAGCACCACCTTGAATGCCACGTCGTCAAAGATCTCAATGAGCTCGGTTGGTGCCTGGATCAGCCAATCATTGAATGGCTCATCCAAGTGTGTGTAGTTGACCTGAAGACTCTCCAGATTACTGGCGCACATTTGTTGGATTCGGTGCTTGTACACCTCTATGCCCTTCTTATCCTTGAATGTCTCAAAGAACTGTGCCAGTCTCGCCTCAACCTCCCTACGAGGTCCCTGATTGGTCAAATACTCTCTCAGAGGACCTTGTGGCTCCTCTAGCTTCAATGTACCTATCTGGTACTGTTGTGGAGTAGAGAGAGAGAGAGTACGAATATTAGTTAGTTTGTTGGTCTGAATACTTCTTAGTTGTAAAGGCAACGTACATTGTCATCATCGTCGTCGTCATCGTCAGAGTTATCACTTGAGTCCTCATCATCTGGATCATTCTTTGTAACTGTGAAGTTATCCTCGTCGTCATCATTGGTCTCTCTTTCCATCTTCTTCTTGCGTGACTGAGCCAGCCTTCTCTTTTTGATAGTTTTCTGAATGCGTTGTTCCTTGTTCATACCTGATCCCTGACCACGACCATCATTGCCATCGTCGTCCTCTTCCTCTTCATCGCTTATATATTCGTCTTGGTCTGCCTTGAGTAGAGAGTATGGTATCCTGAATCCACGACGATTAGATTGGTCACGTTGTTGACGCTCCTTGCGATCACGCTTCTTCAATGTCTTGTCAATCTCGCGTCGTTGATCTATGGGCAACTCTTCATATTCCTTTTCATCGAGACCCTCTTGTTCGTAGCTATCGTCTTCGGCAGCCTCCATTTCATCCTCCTCGAGCAGACCATCGTCCATGAGATCGTCACCTTCACCCTCTGATGATGGCTCTCCATCCTCATCAGCCAATAGGTAACTGATGTCTGCTTCGTCCACTTGATCTGTGGTGCGCGTTGGTAATGCAGACCGATTGTCATCGTCGTCGTCCATGTATTCTGGTGATGACAAGTCTGATGAGGGCAGCTCATCGTCCTCAACAATCTCTTGAGATGAAATGTCTGATTCTATATCACTCATCTCTGTTTATATAAATATATGTATGTATGTATGTATGTTTTTGTACGTATGATCATATGTAAGAATAATCAGATCGTCTTTATCACATATTGAAATCAATTTCAAAAGGGCGCCAAATTTGAATTTATTTAGTGTTTGAGATGGAAAAAATCAAGCAGCTTGTTTAGCTCATACTTTAGGGCAAGTTTCAAGAAGAAAAGACTCTCAACACTCTGTTCCGAACTGGTAGTTATTGATGATTGTCCAGAGAACGACGATGATGAACTCATAATCATCGAAGCATTGCAATGCTCAACAGGTACTTTGAAAGTACTCAATGAAGATAGACACGCTTTAAAATATGTTAGTTTAATAGTAATCACCTTCAATTTATATTATAACATACCAATTATTGTCATTGTATTATTACTAGTTGTAGTTTTAGTTGTAGTAGTAGTAGTAGTTGTCGGCTATTAAATCAATGGAATTCCATTGTTTATATATATTAATACACTTGTCCCGTCCGCTGGATTGATAAGATAAAGAATAATTAATAATAAAGGGTGTGTGTGCATATGGGTGTGTGTGTGTGTGTTGGAGCTTGTGTTTATGGAAAGACAGACACATCAACAACTGATCATTCTATCCAGACAACGGGAACTTTCTTCATCTCTTATACATATTGATTGAAGCTTGGTTATCATCAGTTTAAACTGAACTATCCTTTGAAAGTGACTCAATAATCATGTCCACTGAACGGTACCACAGTCCTCCCAGATGAGGAGTGTAGTTGAATCGTTTAAAAGACGGTGTGAATGGTTCCACCAACAGATGCATGTGCAGATGGGGAACACTGTAAAAGGGAGGAACATGAAAGCCAAGTCTATACTCCTTGCCTGGGAACATTGACTCTGTCAATTGAAGTGCCACCTGTTTCATCTTGAGCACTGTTTGGTTTGATTGATTGAGATAACACAACAGTTAGCCATCGAATGATAGAGCAAGTGGTAAACATTGATATTACCTGTTGGCAAGTCGTCAGGTGTGAGCGTCCTCACAGACTTGATGTGAATCTTTGGTATGACGAGGTAATGAGTTGAGGCCTTTGGATATCTATCGCGAAATACATATATATCGTCATCTTGATAGATGCTGACGTTATTCTCTTTAACTATACTACAGAAAATACAGTCATCTCGCAAGCCATCGGTAGGACACTGCTGCTGCTGCTGTTGCTTGTCATCATCCAGACGCCTTGAGAAGAAGATGCCCATACTCATGAGCAATGAGCCCAGTATTACAAATGGTATCCTCGTTGTGAGACTACTCTTGCCTGACAGCATTACATATATATATATATAAATATATACAAATAGATATTCAGTAATTAGATGATAATGATTCCCAAAACTTGGGGGCAAATGGAATACACTCACAAGTCCAATTGGAGTGTTTCTCCCAGGTATTGAACCACCCAGGATGATTGTTCCCAACCATTATGAAAGGTGGTGGGTGTTGCTAAAACTATAATAGAATCAATGCAACACAGAGATAAATAGAAAAGATAATACAAGAGAATGAAATGGAACGTTAAGCAACCAACAACCTATAGACCGATGGCATGGAAAAGGGGTAATGGTAGAGCAACTCAAATACATATTGAACCAGAATCTATGTCGATACAAGACGCATTCCATTGGCGTATATCAACGGCGCATGTCACTGTCGGGCCATTCTCCACATTCGATGGTTACACTCGTACAATTACCTTGTTAAAGGGTCGTCCCCTTGTACTGTTTCACAAACAACGACCACTAGAGCCTGCAGAGATTGAACATCATGTGCCCTACACCTTCAACGGTGGTTGGGACACCGACGCTATTTACAAGTCAGAACAACGCACAACATTATCCCATTCGACCGAGGCATTCTCAAAGGCAACGCCTCAAACATCAAACCCCTGTGCAGCCGTCGTATCTATCAAGAACCTTAGCAACAGCTCCTCAACTTTGCCCACCTACGACGCCGACAACAGCGATGCCTTCTACTTCAATGTTATATCACAGGACGACGCCGTTCAACATCGTTGCGCAACATACTCATTCTCACAAATTGGCGAGTCTCTCATTCTGTCTGGACGGGGGTCAGACAGCTGTAAGGACAACTTAACATCACCTCGAACATTAGTGATATATTCATATAATGGCGATGTTAATGTGCGACATGACCACCAGGACGGTGGTTATCAATCAGTGAAGCTTATGAGTGGTAGCACACTTATCATTGAGGACATTGACAAACAGACTCCTCAGCAGCAACAGGCCATCTCTCAATCATCCGCATCTCTACCTCCACCTCCACCTCCACCTTTTAAGTTATGTCTCACGTCGTGCACAAACGACACGCGAATTCTAGTTGTTCATCTTGATCCAAGATAGATCACTATTCAAAAGGCATGTCACATTGGCAGTGACACTGTTTCGTGTATTTGGCGGCCAATTGTAAATAAATATTATTAATAATTATAATCAATGATTGATAAATCAGTCACTCCAGTCAATAGGTAAGGTTCTCTCAAAAAAAGATTCAACTAAGATGGATGGTGTCCATGTTGTAAGGTTAACACTCTCCACCACTTCAACCCACGTGTGATTAGTCGACAAGGGAATAGGGGAGTAGGGATAGAGTGTGTTATTGTTAGTGTGTGGTCATTATTTATGTTCTGACGTCAACTAAACTGGAAAGTGATTCACACCTGGTCGGAGATTGATGATTCCGTACTGAATCGGGAGGGCTGTCGATGTGGATTGGTGCATCTGATTATTATAATACAATTTGTAGTGCAATGGCGAGTGTCATGTCACGTGTGAGCGAATCAGAATGTTAATTCCACATACACAACACATATATAATGATCAAATAATGATATTTCCTGCCTGATGTAGCCAACAACATCAGGCAGGTACGGCATTGTTGTTGACCATTGGATTGACACAACGCGAAAGTATATTCAATGGTAATTTCCATTCAACTGGAATCAATCAATCAATCAATCATATTCTTTCTATAATTCTATTACAATAATAGTAGAACAATAAGAGAAGAGTTAGTTACGAAATGATTTCATCTATCAAGAAAGTGCTACTTACTTTGGCCATGTTGATGTTGGTCCTCAATGTTGCTTCTGCCTGGAGCAATCCTGTACCTAGAAGGCGTGAGATGCAAGAATCAATGTTCCGTCTGATCACTTCCGTCGGCTACAGGACTGCACAAGATTCCACCGAGTGGTGTGGAGAGGAACGTACCAAAGGTGGACGCCCCTACGAATGGTCCAAATACCGTGGTATGAGTGTCTATCTACTGGATCTCTACCTTGCACTCCAGTTTGATCCAGCCTGCAATGACAATATAAATGCTCTACGTACCATGTTCATTGATACACCAACACTGCCATCATCATACAACGCCAACTCAACGTGGTGGAAGACTGTCTTCTTTCCCAAGTCACTGGATGCATTCACCTGTGGCTTTACCGGTTCCAAACTAAGTGACTTTGAGTTTGTCTCTGAAGATCTATCTGCCAACTTTGACTCGGACTTCACAAAGCAAAAGTTGTGGTACCTGATAGAGGACTACATGCTGGGTCAGTACAAGCAACGGGAGAATCCCAACCGACGATTGGACTTTGATGCCGGACTCTACATCCCCTTCATCGACCATATTACCGGTGGAATCTATACTACCCAGCACATGCTACGTGTTGGTTTCCCAACGTTTATGGGCAGATCACTCTGGTTCCTGCTCCACTCACTGGCCTACCGTGTCCAGGAGATACCAGCCATTAGCCCAACCAGCATGGAGGACATCAACAATCGTATGACCATCTTTATCACCTACTTTGCCTACAACCATCCATGTCCATTCTGTCGTGAACACTTCATATCGCACGTCTCTGTTAATGACAGATATGCCAGGGACCTCGTTGAGAATGAGGCCATCAGATTCTATCCAATCGATCATTTGTTGATGTCCATAGATGGCACACTCTCTGGCAAGTTGTCAACCATCGTGGCCACTGACAAGACCTCTGCCAGCAAGTTCTTCTGGAAGCTTCATAATGCTGTGACATCAAGCGTTGAGCAAGGCTGCGTCTGCATGACTCAGGAAGGCCTGGACGTAGCACCATTCAATTGTATATTCGACAGCACCAAGACACGCCAGAAGAGCTACCCAATGTTCCAGAGGATCTACCCGACTGCCATGCGTTTCGAATTCATCCTTACCGACGACCACAACAAGACGATGTTCTTTGACAGTCGCAATGCAATGAGAGATATCGAGTTGGCGATCTCCAAGGTGGACTCGTTGGAGCTAAGAAAGGAGTTGTTCAGATACTGGGCTCGCGACATCCCTCTGACCACTGGTACCTTGATGAAGGTTGCCAACCTGACGACTATGATCAATGAGATGAGCAACATATTCATCAAGACACCAATACTGAAGCAACAATACAGTATGGGCACACCAGTGATTGGTGCTGATCTAGAGGCATTCCTTGGCACAAGCAACACGAGGAGTCAGATACCAACACCAATCGGAATGATAACAAAGCTTCCACAGGTCTGTAAAGCAGAGCACGAGAAGAACCTATCAGCTTGTATGAAGGCATACGTACATTAATTGGATTGTCTAGGTGTTGTTGTTGTTGTCTCTGTATCATTAATGGAGATGTTGTACATAAATAAATATCACTTAAGTAGTAGTATTCTTTCACTTCAATTCCAAAGCGAATGGTCCAAGGTGGACATTATGTGAGGACCACCACTATGGAGTTGTGAGGTTGCAACGATTGCACCTGTGTCGGGGTGCGAAAATCAGTTGGTTGAACCAAAGCATTTAGAATCTGCTTCAATGACAGGTCATTCATAATCACCAAGATCAAAGTCACATTGATACATGTATTGTTACAACTTTAACACTATTTGTTAATTTATATAATTTAGTACATATATTAATATACAATGAGGTATGTGGTATTTTCCTCTCTCTCCTCTCTCTCGTTCACTTCACTGACACTTACACACACACCACATCACAAACACTCGAGTGTCATTAGTGATCAGCAACACATTGTTGATGCAAGATACTCTGGAGGAATAGATACAGTACATCAGGATGACTTTACAAATGTAGTTGAGCTCAATCAGTTGGCCTACACATCTTCTACAACGACAACATCATCAAACAGTAGTATCAATAGTTCAAGGTCATTGCTGAACACAAACAAGAAGAAGAAGAAAAAGAATACAATAAGGAATAATGCAATCCTGACGATAAATAATGGTGATGACGACGACGACGATGATGATGATGGAAGCGATGATAGTGGCTCAAACAATGACTCCATGCCTTTGACCTCATCAATTGATGGACTGCGGACAACAATTGCCAACACACTAAGTAGCGGTAATGGAGGTGGCAGAGGCCTTGGAATCAGTACTAGTGGCACCTCCAACGTCAAGTACCAACAACTTAGCAAGATAGATCCAACTCTCAGGAATGACAGTGATGACGATGATAGTCTGGGCCGACGCAGTCCCTTTTACAGACGTAGTTCTGCGGCCACCCGTAGACGTCGTTCGGCTGTCAGCCAATCCATACCCCAGTCGATTGGGAGCTCACTAAAGGCGGCCACGCACTTTGTTCGCTACACTTTGATGGCAGATGTCAATGTAGCTATGCGCTACGTACATAACAGCAGCAAGAAGAACGTCAAGAGCATAGTCATGGGTCTTATCACCGTATTACTCGTGGTCACCTTTATCTCATTCCTACAGAACCTGATTCAGAACTCACCTGTAGTATTCCTCAAGTTGTCAGAGGACCAGGCCGGTGAACTCGACCTGGTACTGACGGGCGACCCAACCTCATTCACTACCACCAACTCCACTCTGCAAGCAACACATGGCCTTACCGCACCAACTCCCTCTCCTCTCGATGCACTGAGCAAATTCAGTCTTTCACCTTTCCTCATCAACTCTACAATGCTCACCCAAAAGCTGAGCAACGCAGATATGGTTCACGGCGTAGCACCTCGCTGGACAACGATCGGTGACATCCAATCACCAGTGACCAACATCACATCTTCTTTGATTATGCTCGTCATCAACTCAACACTAGAGAAACAGCTTGGTTTGGGCCGTGGTTGGAACTTACCTCCACTCATTGGCAACCAGGCACACTTCTCCAGCGCCTTCCTTCGTCGTCTTCAGGTGGAACCAAACAAGAATCAAACAGTCAATATGCATGTCGACTTTGTAGATGTAATGGAACGCATGGGCGCTGTTGACTCGATTCCCACTCTGGCCTACATCGAAGCGATGATCTCAAATATCACTGGTGGACCGATAATGAACCAGATCAACATTGGACCAATCGTCACCATTCTCTCGTTCAGCGATCCAAACATTGTACAGCAACTTAAGGAACTTCTGGGTGATGGTATAAGCAGTGACGGCAAGACCTTGTACCCATACGTAGTCATTCAGAACACCTACGGCATGATCAGACAGCAGCTCATTATTGATAGACAGCTGGTGGTCGTTGATGGCATTGACTCACCAGGTGGAAAGTATCCCTCGTCATTGGGTAATGTTGCCGTGTTGGAGAGTGCCTTTGTGAATGAGGTTCTACGCGATCGATTCATGGAGATCTACCAAAAGACAAGTCAGAACCTCACTTTCATTGAAAGTCTCCTAAAGGTTGTAGTGCCCATTGCCTATCCACAGATCAACGTCACTCAATTGATCAATCAGATCAATGTCATGCAGTCCAATCTAAAAACGTTCGCCACCAATTTCAATCTCAATGTAAGTACACCTCTGCCGTCTCCTTCTAGGACCAAATACACTAACATCACTCTTCAAACAGGAATACTCAATGACACCAGTAGTCATGTTACAGAATCGTGTAAAGATATACACATCCAGTGATGATGATCTAAAGAAATCAATGATCGCCTTCACCAATCAGGTGGCAATGTATATTGGCTACAACTATCAGGCACTTTACACAACGCCCCTGTCCTCTGCATTGTACATGTTCCGTTATACAAGGCTCTCATTAGATCAGATCTTTAATTGTGTGGCCGCAGTACTACTGGTGCTTGGTGCACTCATGATCTACAGTCTGCTGCTGAGCGATGTCGAGGGCAAGACCTTTGAATACGGAATGCTGCGAGCACAGGGCATGCGCCACTACTCTCTCATCATTCTTCTGTTGACCCAGGCTCTCTACTTTAGCATTCCAGGCATCCTCTTTGGGCTCCTCTTTGGCTGGGTGTGTTTTGCAATTGTAGCTCACTTTGTCTACCAATTCGCAATCCTGCCCGTCAACCTTACATACTACACTGTTGCGGTGTTGTCTGGTGCCCTAATGGGCTTCTGTCTGCCAATCCTAGCCAACATTGCCCCAATCCAGCGAGCTCTCAGTCGTACATTGCGTGACGCCCTCGACGTCTATCACCAGGTCAAGAATGAAACTATGGTCAAGATCATGAAGTTGGAAGAGGTCGGCTTTGACCCATTGCAGACTGTGCTGTCCATCCTGTCTGTCGTCGTCGGCTTCACGGTATACTACCTTATCCCATACTCGTTCACATTCATGAACATGTCGCTCTTCTTTGGCATCCTCACAGGTATCCTACTTGGCATGCTTTTTGGACTTGCAATGCTGGCACAAGCACTGCAATCGCTACTTGAACGCTTCATTACCTTCTTGATGATCTGGGGCCCTGATCGACGTAACCTCTATGGAATGGTGCGCAAGAACCTTTCATCCCATTCATCTCGCAACTCAAAGACAACGACCATGTTCACCATCTGTTTGACGTTCATCATTTTCACTGGCTGTGTCTTCAAACTGCAAGGTCACAACATTCAAGAGTTGGTCAAACTGGGCGTTGGATCAGACATTGCCGTTCTCTCTTACAACTCAAAGTTCCCCATACCAGAGGATGACATCCGTGCCTTCTTGGACAATGAGATCGTCAACAATAGCAAGACGACCGCCGTAGATGGATACTCATTCGTCACATTCCCACTGGATAAGGTTATGAACATCAGATCAACCAACCTTAACACCTTGGCACACTACCCATCGGCTCCAGTGCGTATCTATGGCGTGGAAAAGAATCTACTTCAGACTGCATTCATCGACTTTTACAACGTAAAAGAGACCAACAGTCGACTCAGTTTCCCAAAGATTGGTAACAAACCCGATGTCGTACAGAGTCTCTACAGCAATGCTCACCGAGACACCATCCCTGATGATCCCAACGGTGTTATCAGCCCTCCACCATCTGTCATCTCCAACAACAGTCAGTTCTATAACTGGGTGGGCGAGACTGTAATCCCCAACGATTACATCTATGTAAACTACACAGACATGGTCATATCCAATGCATTCAGACTCTATGTTGGTGCCACCACCGACACACCCTTCAACATTGACGTTGAGTACAAGAAGGTTGCCGACGGTAGCTCAGCCACGATCAGTCTTCTAGGCAAGCCCCAATCAATGGTATCCATGTTCCCAGCTTTCTTCTTCTCCAGCTACTCAGCTACTGTCTTCCGCTCGCCTGTTCTCATCAACATGGAACAGTTCAATCAAACACTTCAAATCATAGCCAACTCCACTGTAGACGGCAGCGCCATCGTGCCCAACCAAATTCCCAAGTCTAAATTGCTTGTGCGACTAAAGGCTGGCACTGATCAGTCGGGCCGAGAGTTTGTGGTCAATGGCATTAAGAACTTTATCAAGTCCAACACTGTACAAGTACTAGACACAGCCTTCCTTCTGGAAACGACCGACACTGCCATCACTTTGTTGAATATCTTCTTCTACACCGTTTCAATCACGTCGATCATACTGTGCTTCTTCATGCTCTGGGTATCATTCTCTTCCAACATCCACGAGAACTCTTGGGAGTTTGGAGTGCTTCGTGCCATCGGTCTAACTGCTTTCCAAGTCAAACGCATCTATATCTACGAATCACTGGTGCTTATCTTTTGCTCAGTCATTTTGGGCCTTCTCATCGGTCTGGGCGTAGCGGTCACATTGACTCTGCAGTTCGACCTGTTCACCCAGCTTCCATTCTCCTTCCAGTTCCCATACTTTTGGTTCTTTGGCGTGTTTGGAGCATCAATCATCATGGCAATCGTTGTCTCCCATCAAGCCTCCAAGGAGTACTCTGTGAGACCAATCGCATCCGTACTAAAGGGTAAATAAACTTACAAGTGTATCTAAAAGGAAGTTGATGTAGTAGTTTGATTTATTGGTTTCGACTTGTAATGGTACACTTTTGAGTGAAAAGGACAGAAGGGAAATTTCACTTCTTGGCTGGCGTTGACACTCCTGTTGTAGGCTTCAGGTCTGGTGACACACGTAGTGGCTGGAATGTTCTAAAGTTGGTCTTTTCGAACAAACTACCTGTTGCTGCCACAGTGGACTTTGGTGGCGAAGAAGACACCTTATCCTCAATCCTAGTCGAGAGATTCATGTCAGACTTGGACGTTCGTTGTGTTGTAAATTGTTTCTTTGCGTCGTTGGTGGAGTCGTTGGATCCACTTGTTGTTGATGTGAACTTGATGTATGAGTTTGACTTGGGTGCTGTTGTTGTCAACAAGGAGACAGTTGGACCTTTGGTTTGTGTCCCTGTAGTCACTGGATCAGATGACTTTAAAGGGGTAGTTGAGGTTGTTGATTTGGGTGGTACTACAGTTGTTGTTGCAGAGCTATCGGGTACCTTTAGCTTGGTCTCTCCAGATGAAGATAATGTTGTTGTGGTCCCAAATTGGACCCTCTTTCTAACTGGCTCCACGGTTGGTGGTGCCGAGAGAGATGTCGTCGTCGTCGTTGTGGATGAAGAGGATGCCGGTTGAAGGGGAGGTGAAATTTGTTTGGTCTGTGGAGATGGTGTCGTCTTGTACTTGTAGTCCTGAGGGTTGGGTGGAGGTTTGTTGGGTGGCTTGTCCAATCGATGAGGAGTGCCAATGCCACCACCTGTCGTTGTACTTGTGCCAGAGAGACTGAATGATATAGGAGTGGATGTAGATATTGTGTTTGATCGAGTCAGTTGAGGAGCGAGGTTGGGAGAGTCAAGCAGGTATGTTCTCTTTGGAGGAGGGGGCTTGGTCTTGATCGCACTGCTATCGGACGATGGTGAAGTGGAAAGGGGTGGGGATGCCTTGGTAGTTGTTGTTGAAGGTCCAAACCTATTGGTAGTGTTGGCTATTGATACAGGTGCGCTTTTGGTAGGTGTAGGTGTTGTTGATGTTGTAGTTGTTGTTGTTGTTGTTGTTACATTTGTCTTGATTGGCATTGGATTGATAAGTGTTGGTTTCCTTGTTGGAGGTTTGGGTGGAGGCTTGGGACAATTGGCTGGAGCTACAATCGGTGAATCCAGCACCTCTGGATTGAATATACGTGACATTGGTCTGGTGAGTGTGCTGTTGTTGGTATTATTATTGTTGTTGTACATGTCTGATGAGTCCTGTCGCGGACTTAGTAGGATGGTTCCAGTGCGGCGAGGTGGTGGTCTCGGACGCACGGTCTGCGATCCATTGGCAATGATATGAACCGACTCGCGTTTGTCATCGATAGAGGCTGGGTCCAGATAATCGATGGACGACGTGTCCCTTGGTGGCTGCACCACCATCGACTTCCTGTAGGCGCTCTTCACCTCCATGCTCTTGAAGATGGGGTTGTAAAAGTCGATCATGTACTTGATCACGTAGGACTGTAGCTTCAAGTTGACCAATCCAGCACTGATGTCCTTGAACTCTGGATCACGAATGAGTGTTGGACCAAACACGATGCCCAAGTTATCAGAGTTCATCTTATTCTTATCCTTGTGTGATTCGACCAAAGACAAGAACTCGATCAACTTCTTTAGAATACACAGATGTGAAGGAGGAATACTCAACACCAACTGTCTTAACTTGATAACTATGTTCTGTTCACTCTCATCAGGATTACCTATTTTGGTAGATTGATTGATTGGATGAGTATGAGATCCCAAAATGCTATCCTCGGAAGAGTTAATACATACGAACAATGTCTATGACCTCGTTATACCTGTCGCATGGTATAAGTGGCTGTGGAAGCTCCTTGAAGAATGTAGATATCAATCCACATACACAATATGGATTGTCGACACCTTCAAAGCTCAAGTCGCCATCCTCAATCTTAAACTTTTGCATGCTTATATCCTTATTACTACCATTGACTCTGAATAATCCTTCAGTGTCCAAGTCTATATATATATTTTGGTCGTTGTATGATTGATTAGTCAGACATGTCCATTGTGGTCAACTCAAACTTCAACATCAATATACATACGTGACTTTAGATACTCCATTCCCTTGGTCAATACAAGAGGTATACCATCTGGTTGATCCGGATAGAGGTCTTGCAACTCATCGGGCGACAGACCAAACTGAGGGAACTTTAGACGATGTACGACAGCATTGCCAAAGGAGAACTTTGAGAACGTAAAGTCGAGGTTTCTCAATGTCTCCCATGCCGTCTTATTCTTATCGCTGTTGGAGCCACCGCCCAAAGAATCATCCCTCAACGACAAGTCCTTATTCTTCTTCCCACCACCTCGACTGACACTTTCCTTTCGAGGTGACTTTAGATTCTTCTCCAATTCGAATCTTGATGGCTGAATTCGAGGTGCCACTGAGCTTGGTGCCATCAATATATTCTTCTCTCTCAAGTCATCTGGTGATGGTCTACAGGCAGGTTGTGGTGAGTTGTATGGTCAATGTTAGTTTGTTTGTAGTCGTCGTCGTCGTCAATCAAAGTGACATGTTACACTTGGACATGTATATTAGATGACGTACCTCTTCTTCATAAAGTTACCCAAAAAGTCACCAAACTTCTTCTTTAGTTTCTTTGGTTGTCCATCTTCATCCACAGCACCAGTATCCCAACTATTTGATGAATCACTTAGAGACATTACTATCACTGTCTCTCTCTCTCTCACTATTAACTGTTTTGTTTGTTCTTTCTGTCTGTCTAGTTTGTCTGTTTGTATCAACGTTGGAGTTGGAATCAACTTTAAATTACAAGTTTGGAAAACAAATAGTGTCAAAAGTAAATAGGTTCTTAAGAACACGTGACGTCCTTCCGCCAGCGGTATATGTATGTATTTGTATTATTAAATGTATATGGGTATAATTGTGGTTTGCGGGACTTACCTCTAGAGAGGATGCCATTGTCATCAACCAACAGCAAAACGCGCAAAATAGGTCCTTTTTTGCCTTTTGAAATTTTGTTTTATTTGAAATTATCTGTTGGGAGAGCGACCCCAACAATCTTATCGCAAAGCGAATCAAGATCGGCACATTGGGTTAGCCAACAACCACACCCATTACCTGACCTCTCCTTATCCCATCTCTCACTTTGATTGAGACCTCATCACAATAATCAAAGACAACATCAACAATGAACTTGAACTCACGATTGAATGTGGCCGATGAACCACCTCCTAATAATAATAGTCTGGTCTTGCGATTGACCAGATCAGAACAAGTCGGTTCTCTTTCCGATCAGCATGTTCAACAACCATCAATCGAGCAAATACAGATCAATCTCTCATTCACAGATAATGATAACAACAATATATCACATACAACAACAACAACAACACTACCACTAGCATCACAGTTGTTACTGTCACCGATCATAACACAACGGGATTATACATTACCCTTGGTCAGTGTATGTTTGTGTATGAAGAATGCTGCCACCTTTATCGATGAAACATTGCTCTCGGTACTGGCACAGACCTATCAAGGTCCCATTGAATTGTCAATATACGATGATGTTAGCACTGTATGTAACTTATTTTCAAACTCAATCATCATGTTAGCGCTAACACTCTCTTGTTGAAACAAAGGATGGCTCGTATGATCGTGTAAAGAGATGGTTCAGTATGTTCCGCCATTGCTCTATCATGATCTCTTTGAATGGTGCGAGATCACATCAGCATATATTGGAGACACATGGCATCACAGAGTACAATCTTTTACTGGACAGCCATTATACAAAATGTCCACACTTGATTGATCCTAGGACATATAATCAATCAGATAGTCAACAACAACAACAACAACAACAATTAACAAGTGGTGGATGTGGATACGCTCGTAACAGGTCAATTGAGTACTCACATGGCCAATACCTGTGTATATTGGATGCCGACGATATAATGTTCCGTGAAAGAATTTATCTTCAGCTCAAGGAATGCTTGGACAATGCTGACAAGCATCTGATTGTTGGTGCCAACTTTATACGCATACCAGATGGCTCATCAACACGATACACAAACTGGTGCAATAGTATGGACAATGAACAACTGCATCTGCATCAATATCGCGAGTGTACCATCATCCAACCAACCTGGTTTATGAAGCGTACTGTCTATGATCGTAATGGACCATTTACAGAACCTTCACCAGAGGTCTATTCTAGACTATACAGTGTTGTTGGTCCAGGTACCAGTGAACAGGTACCGACATCTCAACCTCGTAGACCAATCCCTGAGGATCTATTATTCTTCCACAGACACTTGGACCAGGACGGACAGTTGCGAAAGGTCCATCAACCATTAGTGATCTACAGATACCATCCGGATAATCTGAGCAAACAGATACATAGACTGGTGTTGTTCAAGATCAAACTGGAGCATCTGGAGCGTAGGGTACTTAGCAACTGGCAACAGTTCTCGATATGGGGTGCTGGCAGGGATGGCAAGAAGTTCTTCACAATGCTCTCTGATGCCAACAAAGATAAAGTGGCAGCATTCTGCGATGTCGATGTGAACAAGATTGGCAAGAAGTACAATGCAGCCTACACCAATCACATGATACCTATCGTACACTTCTCTCAGGCACCTCCACCATTCATACTATGTGTGGCACTAGATCGAACAAACATGGAGTTGGAGAACAACATAAAGTCATTGAATCTACGAGAGGGTATAGATTATTGGCAGTTCAACTGAACTCTACATGGTGTATGTATATAAACATCAAGATGGTCATGGAGTGATCCATTGTCCATCCATTACTATAACTTTATTTAGGCCTTGAAATGGCATTACATAACCTCTTTTTAGACCTCCTGATGGTCTTGTATATAGTTTGAAATTTGGCAACTGCTCCAGCAGTCTTGGCCTTCTTTACTTCCCTTGGAGACACAGCAGTCGATCCACTTCCAGCACCTCCAGCAGATGATCCATCAGTTGAGTTATAATTACACTTGAATGTCACACCCTCTGGATATCTACACTCTGGTGAGCGTCTGT
This sequence comes from Acytostelium subglobosum LB1, assembly GCF_000787575.1. Taxonomy (NCBI): domain Eukaryota; phylum Evosea; class Eumycetozoa; order Acytosteliales; family Acytosteliaceae; genus Acytostelium; species Acytostelium subglobosum. The sequence goes on along the minus strand of NW_012236526.1, from coordinate 1,243,515 downwards.
TCTTGTCCAAGAATGCCTCGATCACCTTTTCAAACACTTCATGCAGGCCTTTCTTTGTCAGTGAACTACACTCACAAAAGTATGCTGCACCCAACTTGGCCGCCAGTGCTTCACCTTGTTCCGTAGATACTGGCGCCAGGTTTAACTTGGCCAGCCTCTCTGTGGTTTGGTCATTCTCGCGAAGGTCCATCTGGGTGCCAACTAGGATGATTGGACTCTCTGGTGAGTGAGTCTTTATCTCGGATATCCACTTATCTACACAGTTCTTGAAGGAGTTTGGATTGACAACACTATAGCATAGCAGGAACACATCTGTGTGTGGATAGCTCAAGTGTCTCAACTTGTCAAAGTCCTCTTGTCCGGCCGTATCCCATAAACCCAAGTTGAATGGTTTATTCTCATACATGACCAATGCCGAATAATTATCGAATATAGTTGGTTGGTACTCTGTTGGTATATAATTGGATGTGTATCTGATCAACATTGATGTCTAAATAGTGATTAGAGTTCAATGTTTAGGTTAATAGAATGGCCAGTATTAGGGTAATTTGATCATTTAATTACCTTTCCAACAGCACCATCACCAACAATAACAGTCTTTATGTAAATCATTTCTTGTGATCTTAGAGACTACTATACTATTATTTATGTTTGTATGTATATATGATTGATATTGATATATTGATTGAGTAAGACGTCGCCAAACTAAACCATGATTGTATAGACAGACTGTGGAGGAGCCTGTCATTTAACAAAGTAAGGATGGATGTCAGTGCCAGTACCTACCAAGTTGGGTATGCTCCATAAAGAGTTGTATTGTGGTGTGTCCGTCCCGTCATTGACATTATATTAAGGTCTATTTATATATCGATCACAGACTGCTCCACTGTCTATATGTCAATCGATATAATATCACTGACAACGACATGTAGAGAGCAAGAAGACATCAGTTTAGTATTAAAGAGATAGAGTGAGTGAGTTGGATGATAATAATAAAGGTGAGTCAGTGACAGAGACATACTGGCTACTCCTGTATTAAGTGGTATTGTTCAATGAACAAGATTTACAACAACTTGTTACTGATTCCAAGTGACATTGGAGACGGTCTATTGTTAGCAAGTGAATTGACATGAGCTCAAATGGATGTATATATATTAATTATAATGTTAGACATCGCATTGATGAATCGTTTACCATCACCACCATCCAATAAGATATACAACATCAGTTGAGTGAGTGTTGGGATGGGGGGAGAGTAAATGGTGGTCATGTGATCTATCCAATACACCTGATTGATTGGTGAGTGATCAGTGTTGTTTGTGTGAGAGAGAGTTTGTGTGTTATTGAACTCTCTGTGTGTCTAGCTGTCTGCAGTAGTAGTTGTCTCATCGCTTGGCGTAGATGCTGAGATGGAGGTGGTATCATAAGTTACATCGGCCACAAACACTTTGTTGTTGGCATTGTCTTGAACCTTTTGGATGAACTCGTTGATGTCCACTACCAGCTTGAGATCAGTCTCTCCTCCTCCCAACCATACGACTTGATTTTTCAGCGATAGGATCGCCTGGGACACGATTATTGGTATGCGATCGATAGTGGCAATTGGACAGACAGCATTGTACTCAAAGCCAGTCATACGATGTGATGCTTCACTCGTTGCCAAGGTAAATCGATAGTTTGCCTTTGACAGTGGCTGGTTGCTCTGACGACTCTGACTGCCCAATGACTTGACAAACTTGAGCACCTTTTGATTCTGTATCTTGGTCGTGTACTGAATGATGACCAGGTAGTAGCGACTATTGAATGGATCAGACATATCACTGTTGACACAGTCAATGTTCTCCATTATAATACTCTTGCAGAGATGATCTGGTGATGGTGCATCCAAGTAGCATGCCCTCTGCTCCAATGTCCATGTATAATAAGGTGATGGTACTCGAACTAATTCATTCCTGAATGAATGAATGTTGTTGTCATTGTGTTGAGTCAGACCAACATGTTGATTGAGAGCATTGATCAATGTTGACTACCTACTTCAAATCGATTGACTTTGCATAATCAGAGACATGTTGTTGTGTCTTTGTAATCTCATCACTTGGTGTCAAGTTGTTTAGACGTTTACTGAGTTGATCAAGTCTTGATAGAATATCATTCTGTTTGGTCAACAGTATTGAAGTCCTTTCAATATCCATTATATGTCTTTGTGTTGTGTTTTGATAGTTATCTGACAGAGTGTACTTCACTTTTCCCAATCCACCCATAACTATTCAGTGTTTGAATCGTTCGTTTTCTGACAAAAATTCCCTAACAATTTGAGACAACATTATATTACTTCTTGTACAACAGGTAGAGATAAATGGAAGAGTTTGGATTCAACACAGATGATCTGATATTTGAGCTCAATGAGCCAAAGCAGAAGAAGGGTATACCAAAGGTTGACAATTACTCTCCAAAGATTGATTCAAGTCTGGTATGTTTATCATATTCAATCATGAGCTCTAGCAAGTCAATCAGTATTAACAAAGTAACAACAACATAGTGGTTCATTGATTGCGACCCTACCTCTATACCTATAGAACATCTAATCGATGATGATAAACCAAAGACAAAGAAGGAGAGAAACAAACATAGAAAGATGAAAGATGACAATAATGAGGACGATGAATCAAAGAATGAGAGAAAGGAAATGAAAAAGATAATGCGTATGCTTACTTATAGGATCGACCATTACTATCTAAACAAGAAGTATGAGCTCTGTCTTTTGGACTCTGTGCAGTTGCTCAAGTTTGTCAAGGCGTTGGCAGGTGACAACTCACAACGAATGGCTGTCATCGAGGTTGAGATTCGCTGTCTATTCAAGCTGGCGCGCTATCAAGACACAGTTCACAAGATGGCCGAGTTTGAACGCTTGGCTACTCAACCATCGCATCCAGTCCCCACGAATATACCCAAGGATGCTGTGCCTGTTGCACCTTCCATCTTTAGAGACTCCTCGATGATCTACATTCTGGCTCAGTGTCATCACCACCTGGCGGCGTACGACGAGGCCATCGTTCAGTACCAACGAGCAATCGGTCTGAATAGTGCTGTCTGGGAATGGTGGCTCAACCTCGCACAATGTTATCTCAATCAGCCATTACTTCAACGTCCAATGTTGGCGAGCACGACAGTCTACCCATCGGTTGGTCAAGATGTCATTGGCCATACACCACAATGGCGTCTACTCTGTGCCAAGCGATCATTATCAATTGCATTATACTATCTACTCAGCTCGATACAGCAGAAGAGATCCTTGCCACCATCAATACTGACAAAGGGCGAGCAACCAAAGGATGCTGGATGGGACTCACCACTCAAGCGAATCCACGAGCGACTCTCAAGCATTCACACCACACTCATAGATCTTGACGCCAATCAGTTGATCGCCCTTGTGGATGGCCACTCATTCAGCGAGTTTGAGACACGATGGTTCGTTGAATACCGCGAGCGAATTGCCGAAGACGAGGAAGCAATCGAAGAAGAGAACCCATATGCTCTGTAATCGTGCAGTTGCCGTTAAACACGCACAACACTATCTCTTGACTGCTTTATTTGATTGCAGGGTTAATCGCAGGTCTCTTGGATCCAGTTGTGATGGATCTGGTATGGATTCCTCTTCTCTATACTTCCTCTTGTTACTATCACTGCTGCTGCTGCCGCTCTTGCTATTCTTGCTCTCATTGATCACATTCCTCAAATCGCCCTCGCTAGGCTTACTACTACTGCTCTTGCTGCTGCTCTTGCTCTCATTGATCACATTCCTCAGGTCGCCACCTTCCCAAACTGACCCACGTGATGATGATGATGAAGATGAGGATGAGGAAGAGGAAGAGCTATCCTTGTCTGGGAGTATTCCCTTGCCAATGGCCCTTGCATTGATTGAGTAGTCTATAAGATAGGTGTGTTAGTTATAGATCTTTCATCTAACATTGTTGTATATAATACTTACATCCATTCTTAACATTCTTGGCATGATCAATGAGTGCTCCCCATGTGGAGTTGCACTTGAGGAGACTTGAGTGGCCCATGATAATGAGGGAGTGTCGCGCACGTGTCAGACCGACGTTCATACGCCTGATGTCCGACAAGAAACCAATTGTTTTGCCAGCGTGTGCTCTGACACATGAGAATATGATGATGTCGTTCTCACAGCCCTGGAAGGCATCCACTGTGTTGACCTGTACATTGGGGAAGTGTGACACACGTGACTGAATCTCTCGCGTCTGCTGCTTGTAGGGTGTGATGACACCGATGCTCTTGTTCTTGGCGCTGGGGAACTGTTCGTAGAGGTTGCTGATGAATACGCTAACGAGCTTGGCCTCCAGTCTGTTCTTGAGTGAGAAGCCTGGACCGCTCTCCTCCAAACTGTCAGTGATGTCGTAAAAGACGAATGGGCCAAAGCGAGGATCGCGATAGTAATCCTCTTTGTAGCTCTGCACATTGCGACCATCCTCCAGTGCATCCATGTAGAAGTGCTTCGAAGGGAACCTGGAGATGGCTGGATGCATACGATACTGCACCGACAGGACGTGCTGCTGAACACCACATTTGACAAGACGCTGGAAGAGACTGGACTCGTATTGGTACTGCGATGCCAGACGAGAGATAACCGTAGGTGGCAACTGGTTTGGATCACCGACCATGATGCACTTGTTGACATTGAACCTGAGTGGTATGAGTGTGGATAGCTCAACGGCTTGGGCCGCCTCGTCAATGATGACCAAGTCAAACTCCTTAATGGCTCGACCTAACCACTCTGTGCCACTGCCCGAGAGTGTTGAGAGAACAATATTGCACTGTCTAAGCAACCCCTTCCTATGCTTCTCTTGAAGCTCAGCCATTGGTAGCTTCGCCTCAGACTTTGATGATTCACCATTGCTGCTACTGCTTCCGTTTGGCTTGTCAACGTCCACCTGCTTCTTGTCATTTCCACTCTTCAGAATCTCCTTGTTTAGCATAAAGTCCAACGATATGGACTCCACCTTGGGATTGATCTGACTTGGATGACCCTGTTACTTGATGTGTTAGAACGTACTACTTTTTGGTGTGGGTGGAGTATGAAGTATAATATACATACGATTCTAATTGCTGATGGAACAAAAGGTAAACCATTGGCATTATATACATTGCTTCCAAGTATTCTCATTGCAATCTCATCGATGGCTGCATTCGATGGTGCACACACAAGGATCTTGTCGAGTCCTGCAGGTTTCTTTGAACCAAAGTCTAGGCTGAGGAACGCAGATAGCAGTGCCATGATTGTCTTTGTCTTGCCTGTACCAGGTGGACCCTGTAGCAGAGTGATGCCTTGAGGATTGGAGATTGATTGCTCGATGGCCTTCAACTGTGAGCTGTTCAAGTCGTTTGAGAGTCGCTCCTTTAACACGAGTGGAATGAAACCAGCGGCAGCAATGTCCTTTGATGTTGCGATCGAGGGTCCAGGTGAGATGATGAACTTGCCCAATGGTACATGTTGAATCATATGCAGTGCAATGTACTCTCTGCTGATAGTATGTAGTGACGACAGTTTCTTTATATTCCACATTGAGCCCTTCTTCATGTGCTTGAACATATTGCTCATCCTCGTGTCCAACTCACAGAACTTGATTGTCAAGAGCTTCAAGTTGTGCTCCTTTCGATCCTTTCTCGTCTTGCTCTCTATCTTTCCAAATGCTTCATACTTGTCCTATTGTTTTTGTGTGTCAGTATGTGATGGTTGATAGCCAACCTGACCGTGAGTCTAGACAATACATACACTGGAGGCATCTTGGGATAGCTGGATGAGGTCGTTCTCGAAAAAGTCATCTTCCTCGCTGTCCATCTGGAAGACGGCGATCTGGAAGTCACCTTGACAAGAGACATCTTCAAGCTTGACAGTGGTGACAGCATCCACCTCCTCAATGCTCTTGAGAAGTTGGCTCTTGAATTCCTCCAGTAGCAAGGGCTCAAATATCTGTATGTAGTCCACGTCGCTGATAAAAGACGTTGGGACAGACTTGAGGTTGGTCTCCTTCTCAACAAGACTGTTTGCGTTCCACTTGAGAATGATCTTGTGCAAAGAGTCTACCTTGGGCAACTTGATCTGTGTCTGTGCCAAACGATTCTGCTCAATCTTCTTCTCGAGACCTGTCTGCGTCGTCTTGATGTCCAGCACCTTGGTCTTCTTCTTTTCGGCAAGCGCGATGGGCTTGGCCAGTGGCTGGTCGAATGGATCGAATGTCTTCTCCAGGAACTGATCGTAGTTCTTACCCTCAATGTTGACTCCTTTGGGACGATTAAGGAACTGTGCCATCGATGAGACATTCAGCTTGGGGTTACCCATCTGTATATTGGCGTTGGAGTGTTGGAAACGCAGTTGATGATCAGGGTTGTTGATCTTGGGACATGATAGGCCCAGCGAGCAATCCAACTTCTTGGCAGTTGGCTTTGTAGACTGTGCCGTGATTGACCCTGATCCGCCAGATGCCACTGTTGTCGTAGTGGTTGAGGATGTGGGTAGCGTTGGTGATGGGCTGGCTGAGGTACTCCTAGGTGGAGTACCAACCGCAACTGTAGGATTGGGTACCTTTGTCTCGGTAGCAACAGAATTGTGGTCCTTGTATTTCATAAGATGACCTCTCTGGCTGTCGTTGAGCACACTCGTAGGCTCTAGTAGCTCTTTGATCTTGCTCCTGAATGATGCATGTATATCTACCTTTGACCTCTGAAGCTCTGTGTTGTGTGTGATTGAGTAAGTATGATACCTTGGTTGGGGATGTGAGAGGCAATACCTTTCAATATGAGGAGGAAGCAATTGAACCATTCAGGTGTAAGCTCTTTGGAATAATAGAGATATTGATCGACCCATCCTTGTTGGAATCCAATGATGCTAATGATTGGAGGCGCAATGCCATTCGACTGTTTGTTTCCAGCTGCGTAATAAAATGAGAGGTCGTCGGCAAGCGACTCAAACACTGGCAGGAATGATGGAGTGGCGCCAGCAGGTAATTGATTCTTGATGTAGGCTGGGTATAGGTCGAGCGAGTCAAACAGCTGCTGTCCACTGTTGATATAGTTGACAATGAACGAGGGTGGCGATGTGATCGTGGTGAATCGCTCGCTTGCAACAATACTGATGGAGTTGGTCATCAGTGTGAATACTGGCTTGAGCTCGCTGGTCTTGAGCGTGCGCGATGAGAACAGCAGCATGATAATTGGCCACAGTGCATCGATGAGCAGTGACACAAAGAATAGATGATCGGGCATGTTGTCCTTCAGCTGGTAGAGTATATGATTACAGTAGTAATACGTCTGTCTGAGTGAGTCCATGTCCACCTTTGTTGAGCCCACCGCCAACAGAATGTCTCGCAACACACCAAGCACGCCTTTAAGTGTTGGTGTTGCATTGTGTTTGATCGATCGCTTCAAGGACGTGGTGATCGTTGGTGGTTGAGCATCCTCACTTGTGAGATGTCTCTTGATCAACAGCTTCTGGAATACCTGTCTCACATTGGACCCCGAAGAAACAACGAATGAGAAGATGCTCTTGCTAAACTCCTCGCCTTCCAGTACATCAGCGTTCTCTGCTGTGCCTCCTGGTAGTCGTTGTGTCTTCAATGGATGTGCCTGAGTATATGCATTTAAATATATTGATATATCTTCGTAGAATCTGTGATTGGTTGATTGTTCAATTTGTTAGGTATAATGTCCAGACTGCTACAGCATCATCACCATCATACATACTTCTTTAAACAGTTGAATATTGGAGGTTGATTCTGTGACGACTTGTCGATGGAGTCGACAGGTAGTAGGCCTAGGATTCGATGTGCCTTGAAGATAGCTTCGTGCAGGGGATGTGTGATTGATTTTGGATTGGTGTTGAGCAGCATCTCCCAAAGATGTCCACACCAGAAGTCTATACTGCCATTCGTGTTGTTGTTGGCAGGTGAACGGTAGTAGTGCTGTTGAAACCTGATGCGTAGCTGAACGGCACTGTCCAGAAGGATGTGAACCAATATCTGAGTGCATGTTTGAATACGACTCTGATCGGGTATCACTGAGAAATACGGTTGTTGTAGTGAGTAGTGGACAAGTCTCTCGCCCAATCCCTTAATGTTTGGTAATGGTTGGTTGGTGTCAATGCTGCATTGTGGAGTTAGTTAGATATGATGCATCACATTGTGGTTGTCAACGAGACACAACATACCACTTGTGTAAGAAGTCCAATACCAATGTGAATGCGCTGGTTTTGATGAGGTCGGAGAAGGCTGCATCGGGTGTAGCGCATCTCTCTAGACAGTACTCGATGACAGCCTCGCGGGCACCATCAAAGGGCTCGTCTTTGCGGTTGATGATGAGATTGGAGAACGACTGAAGTATGCTCTGTTGAGTGTCGATCTGCTTTGACTTCTCAAAGTAGTCGCAGATCAATTGAAACAATGATTGAATTGTCTTGTTGCCCATAAGCTTCTGTGTGGCACCGTCGTAGCCCATTCGATCAAATACAGTCGTCAAGGCCAAGAAGTAACTTGGTGGGATCGACATGTTCGTAGTGGCCATCTTGAGTTCATTGATTAACATGTCGAGCATTGTCTCATATGAAGGTCTGGCCATGACAGTCTATTGTTTGTTGAACTGGTTAGATCACCTGACTGGGCTCTATGTTTAAAGTTGCTCACTTACCTTTAGTAGCTCTGGCTCAAACTGCTGAATGAACAGGTCCAAGCCAGCCCAGTACTCTTGCATATTGGTTGTGATATATGACTCGTAGGGAGACTGCTCCTGATGACAATAGAGTGATTGGAACACTCTTTCAAAGATTGGATCGATGATCAGGAATTCATCCATTGTTGTAAGCTTGCCAATGTGTGACAAGTTCTCTGCGGCCCACTTTCGCAATGTGCCTTGATCAGACATCAATAAGATATATAGTCCAGGCACCTTGTTGCCATTGTTCTGGAATGATATGTCATATTGCTCAATGATGATGCACAACGCCTGTATCAAGTATTCGAAAGTTAGTTGGATCTATAACATACACGAGGTGATTGACTGTCTTTGTTACCTTTGTAAAGAGTGGAAGTATTGACATGTTATCCAATACGTCTGGATAATGAAAGATCTCATGCAATGTGAATAGGATGCTATCTTTGCCTTTGGTTGGATTGTCAATGAACTTCTTTAGTGTGGCACTGACTCGATCCTCATCCTGTCGTCCAATGATCTCGAACAAGTACCAAACACTATCCTTTGTGAACTGTTCCAATAGTTGTTGTCTCATCAACTTCTTCTCTTTGTGATATCTAATAATGCTATATATATATCAATGTTAGTGTATCAATCAAATGTCACAAAGTGACGATTATAATGACACATACCAATCGAAGCATTGTGATAGTTGTGTATCAACCTTGTTCTTGAAGTTAATGATCTCATCATTAGCCTCTGCCAAGTTCTCCATCAAGTTGAAGTAGAATCTGCGCATATGTATCCATTGCTTGCACCAAAGACTTGATTGAACGAATGAGTTAGTTGTGTGATCGATCGATCGAGTGAGTGACAATAATGACTGAACTTACTGATCCTTGTCAAGACAATATACAAAGGATTGCTCTGGAGATACTTCACTCTCTACATCCATCCTTTACAGTATATATATGTTGGTTGTAGTTGTTATTTGTAGAATGAGACTGGACAGATAATACTCGTTGAAGTTGAACAATAAATGACAAAACTTGGAAAACAGGTATTGAAAACCACCAAAAGCCCACTCTTCATCATCTAACAATCAATCAATCAATCATTGTGATAATAGTACAACATTATATATATAATAGAATGAGAAGAACAGTTGTACATAATGGAGAGATAAAACAGATAGATCCAACAGCCAATCAATCAAAACCAATGGATGATGTTGATGTTCAATTTCACTACTTCTCAATCAAGAACACTGTACAGGATGTAATAACCAATCATAAGATTACATTGGTTAAACTATTCATATGGCTAGTGTTTCAATGGCTGGCTCTAAAGATTGAGTTTGGTGCTATCTTCTTTGTAATCAGTATGACTGTAATGATGATGTGTAATCTAGGTAAAAGACAAAAGGTATGTTATTCATTCATTCATTCATTTATTCATTAATGTATGTGCACCTAACTAACAATGAATGATTATTATAATCTATCAGGGTGATGTCAGCGCATATAGTGTATTCAATAAGAATCAAATGTCAATACTTGGTTCAGTCAGCAGTCAACAGTTGGAGAATCAATTTAGATATCAAGGTTGAGTGATCACTAATGAAATGATTATAACAACTCTACGACAACTATTACAGTTATGTAAACTGTCATGTTATTAGCAATGTCAATGTGAATCAGATCATTGGTGTACTCCTCAATGTGTAAATGAATGAACTGGCACTTCAAGATTCCGATGCCATCAATTTGAGGGAATCGACCAAATTGCCTCTTTCGTGAATGTGACTGACCACCTTGCATTGTCTCTGAAGTTGCGAGAATGTCAGAACCATCTCTGACACGACAAGTCAATTAAACTTTACTTACAGTCAGTACTTGTTATTGTTATTATTATTTATATATATATATACATACTAGTAGTAGATTACAGAGATGGTTAGCGGTGTAAAGAGAAAGCATGGAGTTCAACTACTTGGCATGATAGTGCTGATGTTTGTATTCTTTGGTCTGATGTTCTATATGTTTGGAGGTGGAGACAGCTTTAAATTGATACATGTCGAGGGTAACATACATGTCTTTGACAATGGCAATGGCATAAGACAGTTCAAGTTCAGTAAGAATGGTGACAGACAATCAGAGATCAAAGTACGAGTTATTGTTATCAATACACTATGACATGAATACACTCACTAACTCACGATATATAGATTGGAGATGTAGAACATGTACCATTAGCATATATAAGAGCTACGATAGCATCACTTACATTCTTGACAAAGAGACCGACATCTATATTGTTGGTTGGATTGGGCGGCGGCTCAATCGCAACCTACCTACACAAGCATTTCCCATCGGCTCATATCGATATTGTAGAGATGCATCAGAGGATGTTGGACGTGGCCGAGCAGTATTCAAACTTTAGACGTAACGATAACGTTGTGGTTCACATCTCTGATGGCTTGGACTATGTGGAGAGACAAAGCAGAGCTGGCAAGCACTATGACCTGATCTATCAGGATGGCTGCTCATCGGCCCCGTGCAACTTGATGACGGTGGACGGCTTCAAGATCATGTCCAAACTGTTGTCACCGGAGGGTGTCTACCTCCAGAATCTCATTGGTCTGCGAAGGCACTTTGGTGTTATACGCAACATGCAAGAGGCATTCAGAGAGCTGTACTACGTCGAGTCTGGCAGTGTCAATCAAGTGTTCATTGGATACAATTATAATGTATCACTAAGCACTAGTGATCTAGTGACTCGAGGCGAAATGTTCCAGCTACAAGAGAAGCCATACTTCAACGTCGTCAATGAGTTCTCTACACATTTCAAGAGGCTGACAAATGTAATGATCAATGTCGACAACTATATATATCAAGAGTAATCTTATTATTAATGTAATAAATGTAAATGAAAGGTTGACATGTCAACCCAAATATGGGCATAGCTATCCTGGGAATAAATATCTCCGCTAACTATTCTGATCAAAACTGCAACAAACAACATCACTCATTCCGATCAATACTACGTAGTAGTTGTTCATGCTTCAGTCATTGGATAAGACAAAAGATAGAATGGAAACAAAGTTCAATAACAACTATGATAGCAGATCATGTGTGATCGGTGTCAATGGTGTATGTGCCTCAAGTCAAACATTGGCATCACAAGTTGGTGTTGATGTACTAAAGAGAGGCGGCAATGCTGCTGATGCTGCCGTTGCCATGGCTTCAATGCTCAACCTTACACAACCATGGTATATATATCTAATCTCAATCACTCATTCTTTCTTTCACTCAATCCTAACATCAATCAACCAACTCAAGTTCAACTGGAATAGGAGGTGATTGCTTTGTCTTGTTCTGGAATAACACAACCAAACAGATACATGGCATCAATGGAAGGTAAGTCCTATCATCATTCATGCATTCGTGCTACCAACAATCAATATAGGCCCTAACCAAACATTCATATACGATCAATCAATCAATCAAAGTGGCCGAGCACCCAAGAACCTTAACATCGAGATCTTAAGGAAGATCAATATCACGGGTGATTCAATACCTCCAGAGAGTCCAATGGCTATCACTATACCAGGGTAATATATTACCATGACATAAGTGCCCTCCACCAACGATCACTACCTCACACTCTACCAACAAATCAATCTCAGTGCAGCAGCAGCATGGTGTGACACTATTGAGAAGTTTGGAAGTGGCAAACTGACAATGATGGAGATCCTACAACAGACCATAGACTATTGTGAACAAGGTGTACCAATCCAACAAAAGACAGCAGTTTGGTGGGACAAGTCATCACATCAACTAAAGAACTCACCCAATGGCGATGAGATGCTCATCAATGGAAAGCCACCATTGGCAGGGGACATCTTTAGGAATCCAAACCTTGCCAATACATTCAGACTGCTGGCACAACATGGAAAGCAAGGTTACTACAAGGGTGTCGTGGCTGATGCCATTGTCAAGGTGATCAATGACCTTGGTGGAGTGCTCTCACACGACGATCTCGAATCACACAGTTCCACATTCGACACACCAATCTCTGTAAACTATCGTGGATACAATGTCCATGAAATGCCACCCAATGGCCAAGGTATCACTGCCCTTGTAGCACTGAATGTATGTATCTTGTAATCCAGTACACACCAACATACACTAACTGGTACACTTTAGATACTTGAGGGCTTTGACCTGGCCTCACTTGGACCACACTCTGAACAGCACATACATTTGATGATCGAAGCATTGAGACTGAGCTTTGCAGATACAAGGTATTATGTGGCTGATCCAGCTTATTCAAAAGTACCAATAAAGAGTTGTTGTCCAGGAATATGCAGCCACTAGACGTACATTGATTGATACACACAAATCAAACAAATCAATCGAGAAGGGATATCCTGCAAACAGTAGCAGTACTGTATATCTTAGTGTTGTAGACAAGCATGGCAATGGATGTAGCTTCATCAACTCAAACTATATGGTATGTTCCAATCATTCAATTATTCAATCATCCAATCAATCAATCATTCTAACATAAATACACAATTAGTCATTTGGAACGGGAATCATTCCCAAGGGTTGTGGATTCACACTACAGAACAGAGGATCAAACTTTGTATTGGACGAGTCACATCCTAATGCCCTGCAACCGGGCAAGAGACCATACCATACAATCATCCCTGGTATGATCACAAAGGATGGTGAATTGTTTGCAACGTTTGGTGTGATGGGTGGATTCATTCAGCCACAGGCACATGTGCAGACTGTCGTCAACCTGATTGATCATCGCATGGACCCTCAGTCAGCACTGTCTCACCCTCGGTTCTTTATCGATGATGGTACCAAAGATGGTATTGTATTGTTCGAACCTGGTGTCCCACAGCAGATCATCAACAATCTTCAAGCTCGCGGTCACAACGTTCAGGTGGAACATGTCCAAGGTGATGACCGACGTACCTTTGGCAATGGTCAAGTTATCGTGGTGAAGTCACTTAGTGAGGCCAACAACAACAGCAGCAGCAGACGTGTATTGGTAGCTGGCAGTGATAACAGGTGTGATGGTGTAGCAACAGCCTATTAGGTGGCAATCTTCCAACTTCCATCATACGCATAATGTCATAACGCCACAAGCCGATGCCCCCTCTTTCGTTTTCATGTCGAAAGGTCGTTGGGTGGCAAAGACCACCTCGTTTTTTTTTCTAAAGCCCCACATATGGCCTCGCCCCTTTTTTGACGGACTCATCTGCGTTTTTCACCCAAGATATCATTTTCGGTTGTTTGTTTCAAGATGGGCTTCCGTTTGTGGTCCTATGACCGACTGGTGTTGGGGGTGGTCAGGTAGTTCAAAGTCGGGAGTTGTGGGAGTAACTATCTGCAGTCAGTCAGGTTGTCAGAATAGATCAGAATCTATCTATTTCTGTTATGTTTGTGTCCTCTGAAAAGATTCCACTTCGTTAAATCACTTATTTACGAATATAAGTGATATCAGTTTATTCACTAACACTATTATTATTATTACAAATACATATTTTATAACATTACACTTAACATATATATTATTATTATTATAAGGTATGTTTAAATAATTGTTTACTTTAGCAATGACAACAGCACAGATATATGTCAATCATCATTATGTTGACAATGACAAGTTACGAACGACTGTTTCATTCACAGCATACACACACAAACCCATAACCCACAACACACACACACATGTTGTGGTGAGTGATAAACACATTTCCAGACTTGTGGACATGGACATTGATTGAGCCCACTACTCCTGCTCTCCAACTTGTCCTAGATTTATGATAATATTGGATAGATCCAACATATAATGATTACATAGATAATATGGTTGCCCCAGGTGTTTGTTGAGGCACATCAGTGATTGACTGTCACTCACACATCACTTACACACACCTCCACACACCAATACCATTACACTTACCTTTCTAATGTCACGCTTTCGTTCATCCCTCCCTCCATCCATTCATGTGATATATACCATGTTATGACAGACGTTCAGCCGTGCAAGGTGTATGTGGGTGTGTGGTGGACAAGCTAACTAGATATTATAAGTGTTCCATTCACCACTTATTACTTTAATAGCACTCACTTCATAACAAGTTGCTCGCTCGCTTATTTGTGTACATAAAGAAAGAAAATTGGGAGAGTCAGAGAGAGTGTAATACTACTTATTGTAACCATTACTAATTAATTGCCATCACTATCATCATCATCATCAATAATATTACTACTACCAACCACCAACTACAAATTTGGAACTGGAATATCCACAAACAATCAATCAAACAACAAACCAGAAAGTGACATAATATAGGATTTATACTATAAGATGCGCATGGAAATTACAAAGACACAGCTGGCTCTATTACTGTTGGCTACAGTGTTTTTGGCGTCTGCATTCACTCCAGTCGACGCCAATCACAAGGACAAGGAGAAGGATGACGACAATTCCAACACAATGGAGACTCCACCATTAAAGCCAAAGTCACCAACTGAGGCCCAAATGATCAAGCTGGCACTGACGACGGTGCCCTCTCAGATGATGGTGTCATGGTACTCATTGCAGCCAAGTGGAAGTCCACTCGTCAAATTCTCAACCAACAAGGGCAGTCTCCAAGAGACACTGGCCGCTCAGCCAGGCTACAAATCAGCATTCCCAGTGTTCAACATTACTGGTGTCTCCCAGCCATTCCAGACATGGGAGGGTTACTCAAACACCGTGGTATTGGACAACCTCAACCCCATGACCACTTACTACTACGTGGCTGGCAGCACTCAACTCAATGAGTGGTCCACCATCAGCAGCTTCAAGACCAGCAACTTTGCCTCTACATCCAAGGGCAAGGTTGCCACTACCCCAGGTGGTGTTACTCCATTCACATTCGCAGTCTATGGAGGTATGTTTGTAGACACAAACCCAAATGATAACTCAATGACACGCACACTAACACATAGACCAAACAATCAGATATGGGAGTTGGAGGAGGATTCAATGATACTATCTCTGTTCTCCAACAGAACCTTGGTGAATACAACATGGTGTTCCACGTTGGTGACATTAGTTACTGTGACTACGATAACGCAATGCAGGGAAATCAATCTGTGTTCAACTACCTCATGAACTACCTCGAGCCAATCACATCAAGTGTCCCCTACATGACCACCCCAGGCAACCATGACATCTATGACGAGTTCACTGCCTACCAACAGTCATTCAACGTGCCAGGCTCTGCCAAGGAGCCATGGTACTCGTTCGACTTTAATGGAGTTCACTTTATCTCCTTCTCCACCGAGTCTGACATCTCACCATTCACCGCTCAGTACCAGTGGATCAAGCAAGACTTGGCCACCTACCGTCAGAAGAACCCAACTGGTTGGATCGTTGCCTACGCTCATCGTCCTTACTACTGCTCCATCACATACAGTTGGTGCCAGAAGGACTCACTGCGCGCCTTGATCGAGGCCACAGTCGGCTCTCTCTTCCAGCAGTACAACGTTGATATTTACATGACTGGTCACACCCACGCTTACGAGCGTACCTACCCAACCTACGGTGGCATCCCCGTTGGCACCTACGACTACCCAGGAGGTACCGTTCATCTCATCGTTGGCGCTCCAGGAAACCAGGAGAGTTTGGACTATGACTACATCCAGCCACAACCCGAGTGGTCTGCCAGCCGTTTCACCACCCTGGGCTACGCTCAGATGAGCGTCGTCAATGACACTCATATGTTCTGGCAGTACATTGGCGACCAAGGCAACAAGGTGCTCGATGAGCAATGGTTGGTCAAGGGTTTCTTCGACTAATAATCCATTCCAATCAATCTATTTTGTAAATGTTGTGTAACAATACACTTGCTGATTGCCGATCAATCAATCGATCAATCTTTGTGTGCGACTTGAGCCTCATAATCGACGCTCAATAAACATTGCCCTTATTACTGTATTCCACTTTACTTTATTTGTTACTGTTATCTGAATAGTTTGATTGTGATGTTCTTGTAGTCCATAATAACTGGCACAATGGTGAGGAACAAGGTGTAGCCAGCAATGACGTACATGGAATTCTCTTGTGTTGCATAGATGGTGTGCATGCTAAAGTTGACGATGCCAGTGAGGATGTTGGCTAGCAGGAACACAAACAACTGATTCCTGTTGACACCGGCAGCAATGATCGATGGATGTATGTGGCTGGCAGTGACGAGTGACACCATCATATTGAGCGAGAAGTTGAAGATGTTTAGCGCCAAGATAGCCAGGACGTAGGTCAAGTTGGTCATCCTGCGGCTGATAGGTTGGATGGCGGACTCGGCCCATATCAGAACTCCAAACAGGAAGAGTCCGGCCAGCATGAGCTTCATGGCAAACGCGCGCCATTGACCCATCGTCGTGCGTTCCTTGCCAAAGATAGAGGCACCCAACTTTGTTCCAATGAGGTGCAGCGAGAGATAACCAGCCAGACTGCATATTCCCTCCTTGTTGGCAGCAATCAGACTGTCACGTGGATGGTTAAGGATGTAGTCACTGAGGCCAAACTGGGACAATAGAATCTGATAGGCACCAATAACCACGATGCCAACTACAAGGTTGACGTTGGGTGAGAACTTGAGGAATGAGAGCAGGATTGATACGAATCCCAGTGTGAAGAAGAAGTTCCAGTGAATGCCGTACTCTGTGACGTGCTCCTGGTAGTTTGTAGACTTGGTCAACACTAGGCGAATGAAGCCCAATGCCATCAATGGCAGGTTGGATACAAAGGCATGATATGCCAGTGCACTCCTTGACAACTTCTTGTTGGTCTCTGTCGATGTGACCTTATTCTTCAATGCCTCGGATCTAGCATTCCTTGATACCATAGCGCCAGATAATACAACTGATCCAACTCCAATGTCCATCTAATGTATGTGCGTGTTGGTTCGTTAGGTTGATTGGTAGTCATTACATGTCAATCAATCAATAATATACATACCAAAGAGATACCAAAGGTCTCTGTCTTTGCGAAACTTCTTGGGAAGACTGGGAAGTC
Source organism: Acytostelium subglobosum LB1 (assembly GCF_000787575.1). Classification (NCBI taxonomy): domain Eukaryota; phylum Evosea; class Eumycetozoa; order Acytosteliales; family Acytosteliaceae; genus Acytostelium; species Acytostelium subglobosum. The sequence goes on along the minus strand of NW_012236526.1, from coordinate 1,225,722 downwards.
TACAGCAAGGATACAGATGACGGTAGCAATCATAATGAATGCTCTATACTCCTCAATGAATCCCTTACGTGGGGAGTTCATAAGTCTAAGTAGTTCTTTGTTATCATCAAAGTAGTATTGCTTTGAATTAGGCCTAAGATATGTTGGTTGGTGGTCAGTCAGCTGATTCATCGACACCATCCATTCGTTCATCAAACATACTTTGCAAATAGAGGCATCAATAGAGATGATATTAACATTAATATAAGTAGTGATGGTACCATATCATTGAAGGTGACCGCTGCTAGGAACGGCATGATAATGGTCATGAACTCTAACATAAATCTAATAGGTTTAGGGAAGATTACATTGTTGTCAAAGATTGATGCAAACATAACTCTTTGGAACAGTACTGATATCTTTAAAGATAAACATATATTAGTTCAATCAATCGATCAATCAATCAAACCAACCTACAGGTATAATATTCAATACTAATGATGTTGCTAATATCGTAGAACCAGTTGGGTTCTTAACGAATGCTTCATGCGCTAACTTGTACTTGTCATCCATTCTCTCTCTCTTTTTGTATGTTACTTTCACTTGATCAGTGATTGAATGAATGAATGATTCATGATTAATTAATTGTGCAGTTGACCACACACGCTACGGTGACACTCTGATGGAACGCATTTGATGAAGTTCAATGAAATGATTGATTTATTCCCTTCTTACTTTCTTGTTTGGCTTGTCTGAAGTGGACTGGTCGTGAACAGTTCTCTGCTTGAATGTTCTTACTACCTTGTCGTCGTCAACTACCTTGTTCTTGTTCTTTGACCTGGTGTTGATATGATCGACAGTCTTTGAATGCTCCAACTGATTCAGGAAGGATGAGTTCTCTTTTCTGACACGATCCAACTCCATATGTATACGCTTGTCACGCTCCAACTTCTTCTGCACCAACTTGTCCATCAGATGGTACCACTTGAACTTTGGCAGATACCTAATATTCCACAGACAGTCCCTATGTATATCCTTTTGCTTGCCACCCATTGGTTGATTATTAAGAATGAGTGCAATCCTACGAGCTTCCTTCTTGTCACTAAACTCTATCCATCCTTCTTTGAACATATCATTTCTCTTTGCCTTTCTCTCGACGTTGGCTAATCAATTCGAATGAGTGCGTGAGTAAGGTTATGCGTCTCATGTGACTGTGACCTCTGGTCTTACCTTTGAGTAACTTCATTCTTGTAACTGAACCATGCTTGAGTAGTAGGTTCTTCAGTTTAGCAGCAGTCATCTTTGCTGGTATAGTCGATAGGTATATTACACCCTTCTGTTGATTCTTGGCTTGCAGATCCAATATCTTATCTTGTGACATTGGTTTGATAACATAATTCTTCTTCTTCTTCTTCTTTAATCCTGTACCTTGATCGTCTACTTCATCTCCATCTTCATCCCCATCTTCATCTTCGTCAACTCCATCATCGTCTTCCTCGTCGTCTTCGTTAACATCATCATCTTGTTCTACGTCATCTTCATAAACTTGATCATCTTCAATATCTTCAATATCTTCTTCCTCTTCTTCAATCTCTATCTTCTTTGGAGGAGGTCTTTGCACCTCCTCTTTATTCTTTCTCTTGTTCATCTTATTATTTGTATGATATAAATAACAATGATCAATAATCAAATCAAATCTATTTGTGATTTGTTCCAAAAAACGAACGAAAGTTGTCAACAACCCCTGAGAGTCTAACCATTTTATTGATTTGTCTTGAATGACTTAACAAAGGTGCCATCAAACATTGAAGTAAGTCTGATCACTCCTCCATTCACTAGACCTTTGGATAGGAATAATCCATGTGTATGATCCAACAGACGAACAGTCACAATATCAAAGTTTGGAATTGTAATCTTGATTGACTTTGTGTTGGACTGCAGTTCTTGTAAAAGTGTAGTATGTAAAGGTTCAACAGAATTTAACAATGTCACTTGTAAGAATGTACCTAATAACTTCTGTCGATATGACCATGGTATAGATATATACTCCAGTGTACTAGGCAAGCATGTCAGATGCTGTTGATATGAACTGCTATAGTGACCCAGCTCCAATGTGTTTAGACTCTCTGGCAATACATTCTTCTTGAATGGCTCATTGTAATATTGCCCAAGAGTGAGATGTCTTAGACCAGGTGGCAGTATGAATGGTGCAATTGTGCCTGTATAATGTTGTCCCATGAACAAGTGGGTGAGGGACGCAGGTAGTACATCGGCTTGTATGTCCATAGTGTTGCGTGCACTTAGAATGAGTGTGTTCAGTCCAAGTGGCAAGGCACCAGGTGGAATCCTAATGTTATACTCTAAACCAAATGTGAGTGTCTCGAGAGATAATGGTAGTTGATATGGCTCCAACGGTCTTTTATACAATTCACTTAGGGTCAGATGTTTGAGCCCAATGGGGAGGACATCTAGTGTGAGTGGATGCATATAGGTTGCGCTTAGTATCAGTGTAGTTAGACCCATTGGAAGCACACCAACTTCAAACTGCCAAGAGTATTTGCATCGGCCTTTCTGGAACTCGAGGTATGTCAGCGATTGAGGGAGTACGTTGGGTGCGAGGCGTTGATTAAACTGTGCTCCAAGTATCATACGTTCAAGTGATGTCGGCAAAGTATCGGGTTGAAGTGGTTGGTTAAAGAAGGATGAGAAGATGATCTCGGCTAGGTGGTGAGGTAGTACATCACGTTCAATCATCTGATTGTAGTACTTTCCCAAGGAGAGTAGACAAAGTCGCTCAGGCAGTACACCAGTACCAATTGGTTTGTTGTAGAATCCACCAAAGTACAGTTGTTCAAGTGATTGAGGCAATACCGATGGCTCCAGCAACTGATTGAATGATTCCCCGAACCTTAAAGAGATGAGTGTTGATGGAAGTGCACCATGAACTAGTTGTTGGTTGAATGCATATCCAATCCTCAGATGCTCTACACCATCTGGAATCAATCCATCTGTCAACTGTTGATTGAATGATGTCTGTAGATCCACTACCTTGAAGGCAGGGTTAATGGTGCCCTGCAACAGAGGTAGATTGGTACTGAATGCTGCTTAACATTGGTTAGGTAATGCAAATGATACATGTTCAATGATCGCTGCCCATACAATCTAACTCAACGATCGAGTTGGCAATGCAAATGCGGTATGAGTTGAGTCTAAACTTTTTGTTGGATAAGTAGTGACTACGTGTGTAGGCATAGTTGATACTATTATCCAATCTTAGGTATGAATCACGTGAAAGATACAACCAACGACATGTCAATGATAGGCATAAACGATCCAAGCTATCTTCAATATGTATTACAATGTTGCTCAATAGTAACAACATGTTATTATTAATAAGTATCTCCATGTTATCTGTATTGTTTGTCTTTGAGTTTAGAAATGAACTTATAGTTTGAGATTGGGCTAGGGTAGGGTATGTGAGAGATTGGGTGAGGGCGAGGGTGAGGGTAGGGTAAGTTAGGGTTTGGGTGTGATGATGTATAATACAAGGTGGAACTAAGCCACCACAGTCAGAAAGGTAGGATTTATTGATATATATATATATGGCTACAGGATAACACATTCACAACTTTCACAAAAGGCAGTGTGACTTCTACCGGATTGAGGAGAACTGGGCTTGACAGTGGATGGTTTGGACTTGTGTTGAAGACAAGTTGGAGCGCCATATTCTACAGGGTTTGGACATGAGGCAATCATATATTTAGGTAGATAACCAAGAGCTACCTGTTGTTGACCATTTGGTGGGGGTGGATTCATCTGTTGTGGGTATGGTTGTGGAATAGGTTGTTGGGGATATCCTTGTTGCATTGACATCTGGTGCTGCTGCTGTTGGTGTTGAGGAGGAATCTGATGTGGCTGTGTATATATTGGTTGATTATTTTCCTGCATTCTTGAATAAGAATTTATCTATTTGTAAAGTTAACAATGATTAAAGTTTATGATGTCAACAATAACAGATTGAACAGTGTCAGGCTTTGGGGATTGATTGATTGACATAACCCCTTCTTGATGAGACATAGATAGTTCCCTTGTACTTCCTGTACAATTATATCATCCAACTGGACATGAATAAAAGATATGCATTGTGAGGTCTGAAGACCATTTTTCAACGAACCATGAAATAGGCAAATTAAAGATGTTGACGTCCTGTAACCACATTTGGTGGGATCTGTCCGCCACGCCAGACTGGTATAAGTTACAATCAAGTTCTTACTCCCAGGGAAGGTACTTATTATTCAATTACAATCGATCTTAATCAAAGTCATAGATACAAGTAATTGGTGTGGATACAGTTCATTGATTGATCGTTGTATATTACAATGTGTCGATGTGGTTGTTTGTGGAGGAAGTATGAAGTAGTTCCTCAAAGTCAAAGGAGTCGATGGTCTCGATGACATTGTCGTCAATGCCACTGCTACTACCTGATGATGATGATGATGCAACAAAGAACTGATGTAGACTGTCATGGTACTCCTTGTCCATAAGACGTTGGTGCTCAACCTCAAGTACGTGTCTGGACACATCATGTTGGAGGGACATCTCACTGACGAATGAGTAATCATACTGATTACTTTGGCCACCAACAGTGCATGTCGTTCTACTGTATTCCAACAGTACATCACTGTCTGTCACACAAGATGTAGCGTGAGGTGAGTTGTTGGTTGATGACATGGTCGAAAGTTGCATCTGAACTTGATGTTCATGTAAGAGGTATTGAGCTTGTGCCACGATGCCAGATGTCTCCTCAATGTTGGGTACCATCAAATGAGGTACATGCTGGTTCTGAGTTGATGGCTGGAAGGGGTCATGCTCTAGAAGTGGAGCCAATGCGTTGAGCTCATAGACAACCCTGGAGAATGAAGAGTTGCTCGAGGTTATTGGCTGTTCAGCAGTCGATGCAATTATGTGACCAAATATGTTGGTGCCACTGATGTTGCCAACTGTAGTTCTCTTGGCCGATTGTGACTGACTGGCTGATCCCTTCTTGACTCTGTTTGACCGTCCGCCATGTGCTGACTCATCTACCTTTGCCAGACTCTCTATAAACATTGGTGACTGGCCAGGAAACAGAGTGTCCAGGGTGGGCTCCCTTTTGACCTTGGTCTTCTTGATATCTCTATACTTGAAGGATGTCATAAGCTTGCTCTGCTTGGACACTCCACCTTCGGTCAAAGTCTTGCTGACCAAGTTGTGTTTAAAGTTAAGGCCAACCGGTACTCCAGAGACATTGCAAGTGAAATGATCATTGTCTCCAACAAGCACTCGATGTTGGTTATCCATGTTCAAGTAGTTGATTGATATATTGTATTAATGTTTGTTAGAAAGAGTATAGTGTATAGGAACTAAAGAGGAGGGCAAAGGTGGAGATGGTTGTCTGTATGTTGTTATTGATGAAGACATGGTTGGATGGAGATCAGTGGAAGATCGCTTAAATGTATGTATGTATGTCTGTATGTAAGTGTAGATGTAGGGGGATGTATTTGAGAGTATGGTGAATATGGAGGGACAACCTCCCATACATAGGGGATAGTATCCCCAAGTTAGTCTAGTTTGGGTAGTCGTTGCTACTCTAAAGAGTTTTGAATAACCCCATTGTTGCTGCTGGACACAGACGAGTTGGCACGCAACTTGAGAATGGATGCACAATCCTTTGAACAGTGTGTGATTCTGTTTGTGGTTCGTGTGATGGTCATGACGATGATCAATACCGTCTCCATAATCGAGAGAATGGTTGAATGCCCTGGGAGTGGTGGTGAGGATGGAGGGAGCGGTAAGAGAGCGTACTTCTCTGTTGATGTTATGATGATCGATAGATTGATTTAATACTATTGCTTCCTGTTTGAACAATGACTCAGTCCAATCAATCAACTACTTCATCATCGACATATTGTGCTGTAGTATTTATAATAGATTGTTGTCGTTGTTGTTGATCGTCCATCACTCTCTTTGTCCACATCTGTTTGTAGGCCACCTCTAGGCTCTTGGTAAAGAGCGCACCATCACAGAGATAAGAGTCCAAAAGACGTTGTCTGAGCGTCAGTTTGAGTGACTTTAGCAAGTCTCGATCAAGAGCCAGGGCAACAGCCATGTCGATGTACTGCTGCAGTGATTCGGCAGCCTCCATTTTAAGTTGCTTAACGATTGATCGTCCAACGTTGTGTGCATGTGAGTTGCCGGCCAGAGTTATCACTGGCACTCCCATCCACAGTGATTCGCATGTTGTCGTTGTTCCTGCATAGGGGAATGTATCCAAAGAGATATCCATCCGATTGTACGACAGTAGATGCTCTCTTTGATTGGCAAACAGAGGTGACAGTATGGTGCGATCCTTGTCGATACCAAGATGCGTCATCCTCTCTACAAAGGTGGCGGTTGTTGATGGGCATGCAAATGCCTTGCCCTTCAGATACAACTTGCTGTTGGGTACAAGATGTAGTATCTTTGCCCAGGTCTGCAATACTATGTCGCTATACTTTGAGATGACATTGAATGATCCAAATGTAATGTAGCCATTTGTGTCCAACGGACTTGTGATGTCCAGATTGAATGGTGGCGGGGTGTAGTTTAGGAAGCATCGAGGCAGTCTGTACAGCTCCTCCGTGAACTTTTGTCCTGTGTTCAATGGGTCCGTATACTCATCGGTTAACTTATAATCGATAGTAGGTAGGCCAGTTGTGTTTGGATAGCCCAGATAGGAGATGGCCAATGGAGCTGGTTTGTACGCCAGCACATCCAATCTGTTTGAGCTGGTATGTCCTGCCAAGTCCACAATGATATCAACTTGATCCTCGGCAATCAATTTAGCAACATCCAAATCAGACATCTTTACAATATTCCTCCATGTGTGATTATATGATTGAAGACGTGATGTTGTTTCATCCTCCTTTGTTACGTTTGAATAACTGTAGCATGGTTGTGTCAGTGATGGGTCATATGATGATCATATATCCATGTGTGTGTGTGTACATTACCATATGATGTCATAGTCTTCCTTGTTATGATTCTTTAGTATACCATCAATAAAGAATGAGACAGAGTGAGTGAAGAAGTCAGGTGACATGTATCCAATTGTTATCCTTTTGTTCAATTTCATAATACTGATTGGTCTGTTTGTATTGAGCAATTGAGTTAGTGATTAGATGAGGTCATTTAAGTTAGATGTACACTTACTTGTTGGCTATCATTGGTTTATCTTTGGTCATCAACTTTCCCCATTTCTTATGTGCGATCTGATTGAACTGTCCTAGATGTGTCTGTGGATGAATACCATGGTTATGTTAGCAAAGTCATTCATCAATCACTCAATCACATGTATGCTTACAATTAAGGGCCAGAAGTTTGTTGTGATAAGCATTGACAGAGGTTGGATTGAGATGGATACACTTGTCGTAAGCTTCGATTGAATCATCCACTCGCCCTTCATCACGATAGATCACTCCAAGGTTGTTGTAGGCTTCAGAGTATGTGGGCGCCTCCTCGATGGCCATCTTGATGTATCGCTTGGCCTCTGTCAGCTTCCCTTGCAAGGTGTAGATCACTGCAATATTGTTTAGGCTCTGTACAAAGTATGCGTTGGTACTTAGAGCGGTCTGATAACACTTGATGGCCGCGTCAAAGTTGCACAACTCGCGATGCAGTACGCCAAGGTTGTTGAGTGCCTCTGTGTAGCTGGGTTTGAAATGGATGGCCAGCTCGTAGGCAACCAATGCCTTCTCCTGTTCATTCCTCTCGATGTATACAATGGCCAGGTTGTAGTACGCGTCTGCGTATGAGCTGTTGTAGAACAGTGCTCGCTTGTAAAGCTTGGCCGCCCGGTCCAGGTCGCCGTTGGTCTTGTGCACTGTGCCCAAGTCTGTTAACGCGATCGCCATGTTACCCTTGACGAGCATAAAGTTGGCATCGACACTGAGAGCGCGTTGATAGTATGTGATGGCCAGATCGATGTTGCCAGAGTTCTTGTGAATGACGCCAACATTGCATAGAGCCTCTGTGTAGTCTGGCTTGAGCGTGAGTGTGCGAGCGTACAGTTCCAGTGCCGCCTCTCTATGGCCGAGCTCATAGTACATGACGCCCAGGTGGAAATATGCAGGTGAGAACAACACATTGATTAGCAACGCCAACTGATACAATGCGAGGGCGTCGGCTGTTCGAGGTGGGGACATTGCTCGTAGCTCAGTCCCCGTGTCGACGATGTATGACTCGGGAGCAGTACTGTTGTGTACACATGGTATTTGAATGTAGTCCACTTGTTGCAACAACAACAATGACAATGTACTTAAACCATCTGTGAGGTGTGGCAATGATGCTACACATTCCTTTGCAGTCTTCTCCACTGAATAAGTCGACATTATCACATTTCCTCCGCCTTCTTCAAGGCTCATTGCAACATGCTTTGGCGCGAGGATACGCACTGTGCGCCCCTCTAGCAATATGAATGGTAGATGCATTCAAATGATTGATTAACTGAGATGGTGATGATCCTGATGAATGAATTATTGAATGAAAGAATATGTACGAAATCACTGGAGAATGCGATTGTGAATGAAAAGACGAATAGTTGTGCGCAACTATCTGAACATGGTGTGTGGATAACTCATCGCCGCTGGCGCTCCTTCATTTCATACTTCCAAATTCTGCTCTTTTTTGTTTTATACACTTTCGTAAGCGCTGTAACAGCTTGCACGCCCAAGAGAGTTACCAGGAGTGTACTTCCGAAAGTTCACACACTGTTCACCGTTTGTTCACCAAAAGTTCACCAATTGTTCACCGAGCATTTATTGACTGTAGTCCATGTCATCGCCATCATCTTCGTCTGTTGTTATGGCTTCATCATACGTTTGATCATCGAGCCATTGATAGGGAGCTGAGCCATGTGAGCACGCAGAGGGAGGAGGAAGGTTGGCAACATTGAGAAATGTAGTGATGGACAACCAAAGTGGCTTGGAAAACAAGTTCTCCAGGGCGTTGGTTGAAGGGATGACCAGCTGCACATTTGACGGGGACTTTTTGCCACCGACGACTCTCTCCGGATTCACTTGGACTGCGCAATGCTTTCCTGAGACCATTACGTTGCTCRGAKTGGGGATTTCATCGGGTTGGATCTGGATGTTTGGTGAGACAACAACCGCCACAAATGTCACATCTGGAATGGCAGCTGATGGGCACACTTTTTTGAGCTCGTCCAACAGTTGATTGGTGGTGATAGACAGCTTGACAATGAAAGCCAGTACGACATGGTCGGAGAGCTTGACGTAGAAATCAGAGCTTAGGGACTTCGGACCCGTTCTGTAAAGGATGAAAGGAGAGCAACGCTTGATGACCAGGCCAAAGGAATCAAGCGAGAATTGGATGTCTGGTTCGGTGGATGAGTTGGCATCTATGGTGAGAAAACTATCAAGACCCTGAACGTTGTCCTGAATCTTCGGTCCAGTTCTTCGGACAAAGATGGGAAACCTCTTCGCAGTGGACAGGTCCACAAGTGGGAGTGTCCAAACAATATCCTTTGCTACTGAAGTCTGGGTGTGGGTATAAGTATGAGAGTGATACAGGAATCTCACGATGATTGAGTACTCACCGAGAGGAAACTGAACAGGAAAGATGTGGTTGGGTTGGGGTTGATATCCCTGCAAGCAATGAGCTTGCAGACAATGCTATGCGCAAGGGAGCTCTCAAGTGGGGTCCCGGTGATGTGTTCGCTTCTGGTATAGGCTCTGTACCTATTGACCAGGTCGGCGAGTTGTTGTACTTCTTGGTCCTTGTCTCCTGTCGAAGCAATCTCCTCAATTGTCATTGGGGGAACACGGACATAGACAAAGTGTTGGCTGTCCTCCATTGGCTCAATGTAAACATTCAGTGTTTGGAGTAGGCTTGCCAGAGTGCTGTTGTTTTCTGGCAGTCCCCAATGGGCATGGTTGAACTTGGAAGAATTAAGATTGAGAGGAATCTAGTCATGATGGATGTTAGCTACTACTACTTTCAGAGGACCACAAGTTCGGTATACCAACTTGGAACAATGATGCGAAGCACAAAGAGAAGTATAGCTTCTTTTTGATTGGAGTAAACATGGTTGTTGGGTTGAGCTCACTCTGGAAGTGTTGTTTGACATAGGCATGCATGTCTTTAGAAACAATGCTCATTCCAGGTGGAGTTCCGAGAAGGTAGTCAACTGATGCCTGAACCAGGCGTGGGGCCCCTAGAGTCAACTTTTTATGTGTTAGTAAGGTGATGGCACGAGTGGAGTAGAAATCTACAAACCTCGTAGATGGTTTCCAAAGCGCCAGGACGTTGGCTCACAATGACTTGGCGCTTGTGAAAATACTCCTTAATGTGCTCCAATGTGAACTAATGAAGGAGAATCTGTGTAACGTATGTTCGAGTTGGAGAGATATCATCTGGAAAGAGATGCTGATTGAGAAGCAATAGCACTGACGATCGCCCAGAGATATAGACAGGAGCTCCCATTATAACCAATGGCTGGAGGACATGTTCCCAAAACTTGTAGAGGATGCTGATTGAGTCCTCGTCTGAGTGGCTGTTTGCAATGAGATTGTCTATCTCATCGAAATGGAAGAAGAAATCGTTTGCACGCTCCAGCGAATTGATGATGATGCTCGCTTGGTCAGACGGCAAAGGGCGAGTTGTGTTACCGACCAACCTGTGATATACTCTGAACAACGCGTCGGCAACTGCAAGTGACCATGTTTGTGCAATGTCTTTGGACGAATTTGACTGGACCGTGATGGCTCGGAGGTCGAGAGTGATTGACACCAGTGATGTGAGACGTTTGAGTGCCTCAGCAGGTTTCATAGAATGAGGTTGTGGCCACTGATTGGGGTTCTTGTCAAAGTGGGCAAGGACCATACCACACAAATCGGGTCGGCTCTTCATGGCATGAATAAAGTGCTGGCCGATTGATGTCTTACCTGAACCCCACATCTGTGACGTAGATATGATTGGAAGCTTGATGTTGTTCATCGAACCAAGTGGCACCCCTTGAGTCGATATAACCCTCATGCATTCCGTTGCCATGAAGCAGAGCTCGACTTGTCTGTCTGTGAACGGAGTGTCCTGGAGCTGTTCATCAGTGAGGTGAGTGTCGTACATCTTCGGAGTGAAATGGTACACTACGATGATATATTAGTATAAATCGATCTCATCGCTCTCACTTCTACTTACGCGCTTGGCCACCACCTCCTCCTGCAGCACCGGCTTGAGTGTTATGTTAGTATTTAATGAAGAATTGCGCCGATGTTGTTTGTACTTACGAGCTGGGGGAAGATGCGCACGTACAATTGCCCGAGGGCCCATGGGTGGGATCAGTTCTTTCCAATCGCTGTCACTGAGTCCTTGCAGGGACTTGATTGTGAGACCTTGCTTCTTGATGGCCTCCACAGTGTCCTTGCGGAAATCTTTGGGTATCTCTGACTCATCAGACATTATCCAATTGAAGAGGTCGTCCATTGTCAAAATGGGAAGAGAATATACAGAGCGAGTATAAGTTAATTGAGAGGTAGTTGTAATAGTAGTTGTTGGTGTTGTTGTGAATAATGAATGAGTGAGAATCAAAGTTGTGCCTTGAGCTTTGGGGTGAAGTGCGATCTGTTCGTCCCATTTAGGAAACTCATAAACAAATAAACAAATAAATTAAATTAAACAATTTATCTCTAACAGATATAACATGTCATTATTCAAAGAGTACTATTGGGACGAGAACTCAGAGTTCAGAGAGCGTCACAAAGCATACATCAAACAAAAGGTAAGATGCGAGTTTGTCGTTTGTAAAAATGAATAATGATAAGTGATACTTTGTCGTGGAGTAAAGTTGGAGATGGTGCCTGCTAAGCGATTCAGTGAATTGACATAAAATTTCCGTTTATGGGTGATCAAGCTCATTATTATAATATTAATATTTATAAATGGCCAAGACAACAAAAACACTTGAAGAGATAAAACAGCAAAGAGAGGAGAACTTGGTTAAAGCGAGAGCAGCTAGAAAGAAACAATCAGAGTATATATTGTATGATTCAGATGATGATGTTGATGAAGTGGATGAACAACCACAACAACAACAACCACCTCTAAAACCAAAGCGCAAGACAACAACTGTCTCTGCGTTGGATAAGAAGTTAGATGACTTTGTAAGCAAGTATAGCAATGATCAAAGCAAGATTGAGTCGTTGCTAACATTGATGCAACCAAAGCCATTATCTGCTTTGGCAGATAATGGTCTGGGCAGTGACTCTGGTAGAGTCACGACCAAGGTTGTTGAGGCTCCAACACCACTAGTTGAAATAGAGCCAACAACAACAACAACAACAAAGACCAATCCATTTGCCAGAGGTATGACACCAACAGCTACATTCAACAAACAATCAGACTTGCTCAGACATAAGCTAATGATGAAGTTCTAGATAGGTACAGCGATTATCACTCTATAATAATATTGTGATGGCAAGAAAGCAGACTCACAACGTTGCCCAAGGGCAAGGCCGTGGCTCTTCCAAGAGCCACAACGTACACTTGGAAGTCAAGACAACAGGAAACAAAGTCAAAGTCAGAGTCAAGAAGATCAGACCATCAAGGTTGCGACGTGACACCAAAGGTAGGTACATCAGGAACAAGAAGAAGAAGGTGTACATTCAATCGAGCAAGACAGACAGAGAACTAATCAACAAATTGCTTAGCCAACAGAGAGGTGTGGCCCAACCAATAGCGACTCCAACAGAGATAGCGTACATCAGATCAATACAGGACAGCAACCTCAAGGAGGCACTACTCAAGAATGCACATGACTTGGAGAAGCAGACAAGAGAAAAGATTGACAAGTTGTCACAGGCACAAGCCCAGCCTATTCAGTTACCTCAACCAGTTCCTTTCAATGTACAGGCACTACCTGCACCTATCGAGGAGCAGGAACCAGAGCCTGTACATGTACATGGTATACAAGAGATGAATGTAAGACTCAACGAGAACAACAACTTACTCATAGACAACAATAACAGGATAACAAACTTGAAGGGCGCACTGGATGACAGATTCAAACAACTTATGAACACATACGAGCGAGAGAGTCAGTACAACAATACAAAGTATGACAACCAGAAGAGAGAGATCTTGATCAAGTTGAATGACAGAATGTTGGACATTGATAGGAAGCTGGCTGACCTCAAGGATCAACGAGTTATGCGTCACGGCGATGAACAACATATTGACAAGCAGATCGAACAACTTGAACAACAACAGGGCGATGCAGAGATACAGTACATGACAGATGTGATGAGACTGGATGAGCAGATGGAAATGGATCGGATGACACTTGAGGTGTTGAAGGAAGAAGAGATGAATAGACTTGGAACTGCTAGCAAGCTGATTGACGCTAAGATCGAGCGAGTACTGTCACCAATGAAGGTGACAAGCTATGAGTTTGGACAGAGTGATACTAATCAGTATGTTGATAGACTATTAACGCCTAACACAATAAAGACAATAGGACCAATTGATGAAGTTGATAATATACCCAAGCTTGATTTTGGAACAAGTGCACCAGTTAATACAATGGATACACTGAGTCTTGTTCCAACAACTACCACAACAACAACAACTACAACAAGATCACCATTGGAGACAGCAATAACAAAGATACCCAACCATACCACACGAGTAAAGGTAGAGAAGGAAGTTAAACAATATATTGATGGCAAGCAGACAGAGACAGAGTTGAACAAACAACTGATCAAGGACATGGATGAACCAATGTTTCAGAAACCTATTGTTATGAAGGATATTATTGAAGAGGCCAAGGTTGAGAGAGAACAGAAGCAGGATCAGATGATGATGAGGAGGAGGATTCAAGACTTTAGTGTAATGAAGCTACCTGATACAGTTACTGTCAGAGGTGATATATTGAAGCACATACTGTCATACCAGCAGGGTAAGATTACATCCAAGGCGCTGGAGCGTGAGTTGAACAAGTCAATGAATACTGTTAAGGGCAAGAGGGACAAGATTGAACTGTTGATGGAGGATTCGAGAGCATTGAATAAAGAGATTAAAGGTAGCGGCAATGTTGGAAAAGGACTTTACGATCATGAGATTGACAAGATGATGGAGCCATGGAAGGAGGATGGATATGTTGGTACAGTTCCTGCTGATCGTGTTGATAAGTTGCCGATCAAGGACAAGATGAGCTTTATAATGAACTTGAACAAATCCAATCAACCTGGCAGCCATTGGGTCGCTTGTAACATTGATGCTGATTGTGACAAGAGCGTAGAGTACTACGATTCGTTTGGTGATGATCCAAGTGATGACTTTATGAAGCGAGTCAAGGTGTTGATTGATCGCATTGATCCTGATACATATTTGAAGATGAAGATCAACAAGATAGTTGATCAAGCTGCCAACAGTGATACGTGTGGCTGGTTTTGTATCAAATACTTGATCAATAGATTCAACAATGTACCTTGGAAAGTTGCGAGTGGATACAGTGAGCCCAAAAGTGTGCGCAAAGGAGAGAAGGAAGTGAGGAAACTAAAGGAGTTAGCAATCAAGTACGGATATATTTAATAACATTAATTAATCAAATAATGTTATCAATATGCCTGTGGTCTCTATTGAATCGAAAGTTCTGTTCGACAAGCCTCCTTGTCAAATATGGTGATGTTCTTGTAGAGAGGGCGCTGTTGCTCCTTGGTTGACCAAGTGATGTATATGAAATGGGCTTTGACATCATCTGCGGTAAATTGGAGTTCATGTTCAGTAGTGATGGAGGTTGAACACTTCTTTCCTGTGATTGCCTGCGTGACAGAGGCAATGCTTGTGTAGTTGTTGATGTCGTCGTTGAAAGATGGAAATATTGGACTGTTTGATTCATGTTGTTGGAATGTTGACAATGATACTTGAACGAAGTAGATCGTGTTGGTCGAGGGGTTGAAGAGTATGTAGTCCCAACAGGGAAAGGTTGGGGAAGATGGAATGTAGAGTGTGTTCATACCAAAGTGCTTTGGGATATCGAGCTGACCATCTCGTTGTTCGATATATACTGTTCTGTCGACTACTGGAAATGATATGGCAATCTTCTCGAACTCGAACTTCTCTGACGCCTTTGGTCTTCCTCTTTTTGGTTTGGGACTAGGTAAGCGAAGACAGAATCCGTTGATTTGGTCGGTGCTTGTGCGTCTCTGGAATGCTCTCTCAACCAATCTCTGAAACTGCCCTCCAGTGGCATTGGGACCAAGGGATGACATTGTTGGGAATTGTCGGTATGACCAATAGTGTTCATGAAGTGCCAGGAATGCTCCTCTGCATATTGAACGGTACACATTGTCTCGAAGGTCAAAGTAGATGAGTCCAGTGTCATAGAGAGATGCAGGAGCAAATGCCATGTCCATCTTGTCGATTCGTGAGAAGAATGCGTCCATAAACTGATAGTAGGCACCGATTTGCTTCTCGTTGCTTGTTGACAAGTATTTGTTGACTTCGTTGTTGTACAGCATCTTGCGGTGGTTGAGGAAATCTTCTGCTGTCTTGAACTTGTGTTGCTGATCGTGCATCTCTTGTAACTCTCGAGGCAATCGTCCAGTGATCTCTGCAAGTCTCTCGATTGATTCGTCGTCACAACGCCACTCCTCTTGGATGGAAAGACCGCTCTTCTCATCTTGGATAACCATTTTGAATGTCTCCGCGCTGAAAGGAAGTATCTTGTGAAACCAGGATGACATGCCAGAAGGAAGGTTCATCTCGAATGCAGAGTGTGCAGAACCAGAGACAACCAGAATGGTTCTTGAGCCAGAGCATGGTCCAGATTCAATGGTGAATGAGATGCCAAATGAGGAGCTCTCGACGCCCTGCTTCCAAAGGTGTTGGTGCTCGTCCAAGCAGTACATGACTGGGTGCTCCGTATAGGTTGCGAGTTGTTTCATCAGCTCACGAGAGACAAGAAACGCCTGGGATTTGTCAGTTGTCCCAGCAACAGCGAGATCGAGGAGAGTGGGAGCTTTCCAGTCGTTGGGAGCGCATCGAATGGTAGAAGCCTTGGATGCATTGAACGTGATGAAACGGTTGAGGAAATAGGCCGCCATTTGGTTGTCATCTTTCAGAGAAGACATGTTCTGAGTGAGAGGCTGATCAAACATTTGTTAGAGGATGTCATTATGAAATGAAAAGGATACTTACAATATAGATGAGGATTGAATTGTTCAAATAGGCGATGCAGGTGAGGAGATACGATTCAAAAGTCTTACCAACTCCATTGGGTCCTGAGAGGATGAGGCCACTCTGTGGACTAGAGTTGGTGATGTTGACTTGGCCAAGGTTGATCATTGTGGCGAACCTCACAACCAAGTCATATCTCTCTTGGGTCATGAGGAACGACTTGATCTTGTTCTCGTCGAGCTTCTTTGGTAGAAGCCCGTCCGCGCCACCAAGATTCGGCAACTCTATGAACTGACCAATCTTGTCCTTCAACTTCTTGAGACATGGAACTAGTTGGCCTTTGGCATCATTCACCATCTCTATCTTGAGATCGTGAAGACATGCCCATCTTGGATCATCACGGGCAGGGAGCAGCGGGTCCTGCAACTTGCTGGCATCAAGAGCTGATGGATATCATTAGTATATTGTTAACAATGTATACCAGTTGACTGTTACTTACCCTTCTTGACTGGTACTTTGAGCTTGTCGATTGCGATCATCAGATTGCTTGCAGCACCAAGAGGGAAGTTGAGCTTCAATAGCTCCTCCTTGGTCAGAGTCAACAGTGCTGCACCATTAACTCTATTCTGCTTCAAGGTGGCAATGTCTGATTGCTCGATTGTTGGGATGTCGGCGGCCCACTGACAGACATCATCTACGCTCGACTTGTTGGTGATCAATGTTACAGTAGTTATGTTGGATAGCTTGTTGTGGTTGTCGATGGTTGTTGGTGTGTTCTTTGTGGAAGAACAATAGAACAAGGGGAGAGGGCGTTGTTTTGGTACAAGGAACGACGACTGAGGTAGTGTTGTGCCTCTGAGGGTAGGCGCTACTCGAAGAGGGAGTCTGAGCAATGCTCTTGAGAACAACATGTTGCTGAGGGTATAGTGTTGGTCGTTGAAGATACTATGTATGAGAGAATAATGAATAGAGCAAAGAGATAATAATATAACAATATGTACAAGATGGGAGAGTGATGACACAGATGAGCAGCAATGAGAGTTTTTTAATTAATTTGAAGTTCGGGATTTATGACAATAATTTATTAATTGTTGTTATCTGTTACTCTTCATTCACAAGTCTCTGTGCTGTTGTAGATGAGCTGGTCGTTGTCTTGGTAAACCATGTACCTGTCGCTTGTGTACTCCAATGTATCTACGTGTCAGCTTCTTGCCACATACCTCACACGGGATACGTTCACTGGTGTATGCTAGATGCTGTTCTTTGTTGTCCTGGTACCATTTCTGGATGTCTTGGCTTGTACTTGCATTATATTACAGGGTTGGTATTATGTCCAAAGGACATAACTAGAGGACGTACGAGATTGTAGTTGGTTGGACAGTGAGATAGTTGCCATTGGTGATGATGTCTGTCTGGCCATCGAGTGGTTGTATCGTCAGTGATTGGTTGATGATTGTTATCTTGGACACTTGATAAGGATTGTCACCAATTCTGTATAGACCTGTTGCGTAGACTTCACTGGGCATGTATTGTGATGGGATAAAGTTATAGGTTGACAGCGGTGCTTGTTGTTGTTCTGCATCTGATGGGAAGAATGCCTTGGGTAATGTTACTAGCTTACCTATTACTGTGAGGGTTGCCTCTGCTGTTGATTGTAGTTCACCAAATGTGTAGATCACAGTCTACATTGAGTGTGACTTGATCGTTGAGGCCAAATGTTATTTGATTTATATTTGTTTCTAGATTAAGTTGACCATTTATGATGAGACTGCCAAATGATTGTTGTGTTTGTTCCTAATCGTTGAAGAGATCAATGTATGAGGTCATCTATGATTAATTAATATATTTTTTATTAATAAGTCTAACTCCAGAGTTATCGTTTAGGAGGTTCGGATACCCCTTTTAACCATACCAAACTACAAGCGTTGACCCGTTGGCGGGTCAACCATACATATTCACACAACTAGTTGTGTGAAGTCGTGAGTTCAGACCCGCTGGCGGGTCAAACATAGTCATTCTTCTGAACTTCAATAATATATCTGAATTAATTAATTATTATTACCTAATTCATTTAAACTCTCCAATTGGTTTGGCCATGTTCTTAACTGTTGCCTTACAATATCCTTCATATCTCAGGTCACCACACTCTTGTCCAAGTGATGGATAGTCAAGAGACTTCTTACCTTGCTTCTCAGTCCATTCCTTGGTTGTGACGAATCCATCAGTGTGCACGAACTTGATGTTGTCAATATCATCCTTTATTATTGTAGCGATCATCTTGCGGCCGCTGGATATAATGAATGGCATTATCCTAGCGAATGGTGTGTCGAACTGGTCGATGTTGTTTGCTGCTTTGATCATGACGCCATTGGCTGTAGGTGTGATTCGCTCTGTTGTAAAGTCGTCATCCAGTTGGTATTCGATAGTTCTTTGAGTGTTGTTGTTGTCGACTTTGATCAGCTGTTTGATCTTGTTGCGCTTGCTGAGTGCACCCCAGAGTCGTTGATAGAGTTCCTTTGCTCTTGGTACACCTTGAGTTATCCATTCGAGCACTTGGTCGATGTATGGTTTGAATAGGATAGAGCCATTCATTCTAGATGTCTCGTAGATGAGGGCATTGTGCTTGTCGTCATCCTTGAGGGTGTATTTGAGATTGAGCTCTCTGGCTAAGGTGAGATCAAAGTGAGTGTAGTATCCTAACTTCTAACCAATAAATATATATTAATATATTCTTAGAGTTTCTTAAGAATATAATAAATCAGAGCGAAGCTTGCGAAGCAAGCGAAAGCGGACCTTTTAGCGTAGCGTTTGAGTCAGCCACACACCCTTCACCTTGTTCTATTGTATGATGATAAAGATTGTCGACATTATCCTACCGAACCTCATCCACCAAGTGATGTCAAAGAGATGGCGGTAGTAATAAGTTGCACGCAAAATCATTGAATAAAATCAATCGATCAGTTCTCGTGCTCCAACGCTTAATAATTAATCATTTATCTATTTACCCAACCAACACAACAGGAAGTAATTTTAAAGGAAAGAGTGGGGCACAACTCTGAACAGTCTTTGATCAAACAGTGTTGTTATTGACATCCATACCACCATTACCTACTCATTCTCATTCCTACCTGTCTATCTGTTTAATTCTCACTACCCACCAATGGTTATTTTAGTGTGTGTGTGTGAGTGTGTTATTTATATGTATGTGTATGTCAATCAATCAATCAATCAATCAATCAATGAGTGTGTGATTAAAGTAATATTAGTGGAACGTGTGAGGCACAACTCTGAACAGTCATTGATCAAACAGTGTTGTTGTGGTTGTTATTGACATCTATACCACTATACCCTACTGCTTCCAATACCACTACCACGCTATAAGTTATTTTAAAGTATATTGTCTGTATATATGTGTTAGTGTGATTGTGTGTGTGTCAATCAATCAGGGTGTGCGTGTGTGAGTGTGTTAGTGTGGTATGAGGCAATGTGTAATGCAAAGAGTGATTGATCGATGAGGGTCTCCATCCAATACTTGTTGTTTATATATTATAACGTCAATCCATTGTATTATTTAGTTTAGCTTGTAATTAGTATCTGTATGATAATAAGTAAAATAATAATAATTTATCCAACTTTTATAAATCATTTATCTATTTAATAATATAACAGGAAGAAGAAGTATTAAAGAATGGGAGCAGTTGGAAAAGCAAGGTATGTTAATACTATTATTATAATTTATAATAATCCCCATCTGACAATCAACCAACAACAAATGAATCATATAGAGTATTTTTGTGGACATTCACTATATTGATTATGGTGGCAGGTAGTTTAGGATCGATTATATACAACAAACCATTGGGTCTAAAAGGTTTTGGTAACAAGACTATACTGGGAACTGTATATTGGAATGCCGTCATTGCCCTGAATGCCATATACTTAGTTGGTACTGGTCTGGAGATCATCAGTAGAGCTTACCTTGTTATGGTCGGTTCAACATGTAGTGAACAACGTAGACAGTTCCTCTGTTGTTTCCTTTACTCAATGGTATGTATTTATTGTTTGATTGATTGATGGTGATGATCATATTAACTTACTAATCATTTAACAGTCCAATTGGTGGAAACTGATGGTTATCATGGGAGCCATTATACTTGTTATTGAAGGAGCATTGACTGGTGTTATGATCTGGTTAGAGACCTTTGCAAAGATTGATATCATTAGACTTGCAATCACCGATGGTATTACATTGCTTCAGTTGTTCTTCTCAATCATCAGTTTGGTTGTATCGAAGCGACTTCAAAAGAAACAGGACGAAGAGGAGGAGCAACTCTACGGTCAGATCAAGGAGGATTACAAACAGAAGGACCTACCACCTGCCACCATCAAGTCTGCAAGTGAGCCAGCTGGTATCGTCAGGTCCTAGTCATGAGTCCATTTTGTAACCTGGAAGGCCCTCATACCATCTATTACTTTGTAATGAAATACAAATATTTATATATATTATTATGATTGATTCATTTCTCTTTCAATGGCCAACTCTCTGCCTGTTGATGACCAAAAAGGCTTACAGTACTTGCGATGATCAGTAACCAAATTCATTCGGTGCTCGCATCATCAACATTGTCGTTTTTTGATCTAACAAACTTGTATTATTATCAAACACCCCCACACAAAACACCCCCACACAAAACACCCATCATTCGGCCTCTCAGATACAAATCTGGAAACGATTTTTGATAGTTTTTTATTCCTCGTCTGGCGAAGAGGTGGTCCTTCACAGGGGATATACCCTTTCGCGGTTCTGTGGTTGTTTGAATGATCGCCCTTTCTGCACTCTATCCCGGATACCCAATCCTCACCTTGAATTGAAGTCATTGTAACCTTTGAAGAATATCACATGACGGTATGTAGAGTCACTCTGCATTGTTCGATTGATACTCTTATTCTCTCTGTTTATTTATACATATATAATAGTATTACTTCACTTTTAATGTACTATTCAATAATCTGCCATTGTTTGGTAGCATTATTTCTTTATCTTAGTGTTGGTGGGCCTCATTGTACGGTACATTCAATTACATATTCCTTCAATTATTCAGGACACAATTACTTTGCCAATGATGGCGGTATCTATAATTGGTCTGATGGTTTGACCAGAACTGGTTATGATCCTCAAGCAGGATCTGGGTATGTATCAATCAAGCAGTCATTCAATCATTCAATCAATCACTCATTCACGCACTGACACCATCCACAACACTATCCTCACATTAAAGATATTACTTAACAATCGATGATAAGGATGAGTTGGATATTGTGATTACAACTATGAAGGCAAATTTGGCAGTGCCTCCCAACCAGGGTATATGGCTTGGTTTGGCACCAACAAACAATGATTGGACAGAATGGGGCTGGATCAACGGATCTAGTAGTGGCCAATCTGTGTTCCAAACATTCCCTCAGCGTTGTCTACAGTATTGCGCCAACTTTGCAGGCAATACCAATCAGGCTACACCATACATCTACACCACGATGGATGACCCCTATAACTGGCGTGTGGCCACCGCATCAATGACAATGCTAGTCATCCTCGAGACTGAGTACAGCACCTTCATACCAAAGATATCAATGACTGACCCATACCTAAACACACCTGTCCTCACTGTCTCGGGTCTACCGTTTTCCAGTACCAGTGTTACCTCTTCTCAGCTACTTACGCCGACGATGACCAGCTACCCATGCAACAGAGTCAGTCTTCCAAACAACTCGGGTTTCACATGTGCCTTGCCAACAATCACAATAACTGACTATCTTAAGCCGTTCACATTCGAGTTGGTTGCCTCCTCGGTATACTACAACACAACTTATCGATTCAACTCACCTTGGGCGATGGCCATTAAGTCGGCCAGTCCCAACCTGACCATCTATGGAAAGAACTTCCCCAACACGCCCAGCCCATGTCCCTTCACCGTCGGTTCAGTGCAGTGTAGTGACTATACCTTCTTACCATCGATCGCTGGCTATCAGAGTATGGAGATCTACTTCCCTTCCACTGCACCCACACTATTGAGTCCCATTGCCTTCAATGCCTACCAACAAAAGAGACCCGCAATCTTACTGGGCGAGCTCTTCTTCTCATTCTATGATCAGCCAATCACTATCGATCAGGTACGCAGCCACTCATCATCCAACAACTTGTTGTTGGACACTGGACTCGTGGCAAACATCGAATCTCCCCTAGTTATGTCATTCATATCACAACAGTTCTTTGGAGGTCTACCATACACTGTTTGGGCTGACATCAATGTTACATCACCAACTTCATTCAAGTACAATGGGAATCTATTCACACCTCTCAACAGCACTATCGGTGGCAACACTACATCTAGAGTGTACCAGTTCGATTCGGCCTCCAAGTCATTCATGGGTGCCAATCCAGGTGCGACTGCACCCCTGGTCACAGTATTTGGCATTGCTAAGCCTGTTGAGGATCTGTCAATACCAAAGATAAGAATACCAGTCACAGGCCTGACCAACTATGATATACCAATGATATCAAACTATGCCTCATTCAATCCATCCATTAGCACCAATTCACTTGTAGCCAGCCTTGTGTCCCTGTCTCCCAAGAAGCTAGTTGTAAACATTCCATCTGGTGGCGGCAGTAATTATCCTCATAGTGTCACACTCTCAGACCTTGATACCAACCATGTAAGGACCTTCATCACCTCAGTCAACTACCTTGGTAAGTGATCATGACAAATTGACATCATACTCAACACTAACTTCAAGATACGCACAGAACCCATAATAACAAGTGCAGAGTTTGTGTTTCCAGTTGTATCCATTCATGGTACAAACTTCGCCGACCCCATTTATATTCTCCTGATTGGTGGCCTGGACTACTGTATCAACATAAGAGGTACCGATACACTTTTGACATGCGACTTTAAAGATGCGCCTGGCACCATCACTGGACAGGTCATGACGCAAGATCAAATATCCAACAATGTCACATTCACAACCAGCGACTATACATGGGTGAATAGCATATCACCGGCATACTTGTCACTAGCAGGTGGAACATTGACAATCAATGGCGTGTTCTTGGGAACATCAGCAGATATGCCTGAAGTCAACTTGATCAATACCAACTTTTCCGTCATTCAATGTCCTAATGTTCGCGTAGTGACACCAAATTCTGTGATCACTTGTGATGTGCCACCAATGACAACAGGTACTACATTTTACTTGAGCGTCAAGCATGGATCATTCCCCTTCATTGACCACGACCCCAATTACAATATACGTGTACAACTTGGAATTATGGGTAAGGAACTGGATAGTTTATTCAAACTCACCATAACAAAATATTTAACAAAATCTATCAATCAACATCATTCAATCAATCATCAGAACCCTATGTAGCAATGATTGATCAAGTTGGAATGAAGGCCATTATTAAGGGTCACTCATTTGGTTATTATTATGAGACATGGTCAGTGACATTGGACAGAGTACCAGTGTTGAACCTGTCATATGTCAATGATACATATTTTACATTCGACCTGTCCCCAACAAACAAGGCAAAAGGAGTATTTGGGATCACTTGGAATGGTTTGCAACTTGTCAATAGTTCAGTTAGTTGGGCACCATGTATCACATCAACTTCATACACTGCCACCTTCAAGGGTGGTGCACAAGTGTTGTTCATTGAGGATGCCACCAACACAGACCTAAAGGCAACCATGAATGGTTACAATGTGACTGTGACCAAGACTGCTGCAAACACAATCTCATTCGACCTGCCGCCATTGTGTGGATATCAGATTTTGACACTGGATAACATTAATATCCCTTACACTGGTAGGAAGAGGGGACAGGGCCAGCAGTTCAAGTATCCCCCACCTCAAATAGCATCTCTGTCGCCTACGACAAATCAGACAATGGTACAAGCAGATGGATCATTCTTAACAGGTGTCTTTATAAATGGTACCAAACTGATGCCCAAACTGTACAATCTCACATTGACACCGGTGACATCTCATGACTCGGACCCAACCTATGCCTACTTCCTCATCGACTCGCCCACGTTCCGTTCTGGTTCGGCCTCCATTGAGCTCTGTGGCATCGTCTCTGATCCCATCTCTGTTCTGATAAATCCTATAGTATCAACACCTCCAAGACCACCAACCGCAGGTGGACTGGTGACGATACATGGCAAGTGGCTGGCACCTGTGTCATACAATGGTGAGACGATACTTTCCTACTTCTTCAACAATGATGAGTGTACCAATGCTAGTGTTGGTAACAACTACAACACTGCCTATTGTACATCGCCGCCTGGAACTGGCGCCACAACATTCAAGATCAGCAGCAAAGGCAACCAACTGGTCAATCTGCCATCATTCTATCATGAGCCAATCATCGAGAGCATAACATCGACGTACTTTGGCACACCAGGCTTGGTATCAATCATCGGTACCAACTTTGCCAATGTTGGACTAGCAGTCGCAGTCGGTGGCTCACCCTGTGCCAACCCCAAAGCAGAGGGAGACACATTGATCACCTGCACTTACACTTCAGATGTTAGCACAGCCAACAACACCGATAGTTTGCCAGTCAATGTAACAGTTGACAGTTTGGTGGGCAGTGCACAACGATTCGTATACAGCATTGATAAGTTGGTATGTTCACAGGGATGTGTCAATGGACAATGTGTTCGTGGCAAGTGTCACTGTGATAGTTCATACACTGGTTCCAATTGTACATTGCTTCTGGATAACAAACCTGTTGAGGTGCCAGTAATCCTGCCAGAGACTACTGTCATGGGCTCAAACGTAGATCATGTATCTTTCAACATCAGTGTCAGCACATTACGGGAGGTGGATGCTACGACCACTGGCATCATCAAGTCATACAACTTCAAGACCATCGGATGGATCAACAACAGCACCAATAATAGCCAAGCCAATGATCATGGTACCACGACTTACAGGTTCATAGGCACATTCCCAGATGATGCCAACCTGACGATCACAGTGGACCTGGTTGTGTTTGCCTCGGACCAAGAGTACAACTTTGCCGGCGACCTCATACCTGCCAAGAGCAACTCTGTCAAGTACAGGGTACAGATTGAGGGCTGGAAGTTCGCATCAAAGAACAACATCCTACAGATGTTGTTCCTCACTCAAGCTGGCGAGCAAGTTACACCATGTCGAACACTGTCGTCAGAGTTGGGAGAGAGCACCAGCAACACCAAGAACTCATTGCGATCACTCGAGATATTCCAAGGCACTGGTATACTCAACGCATACTTCTCCGATCGTCTCATCGTGGATGATCGAGTAGCATACAGTTTCGTTGAATTGGTTAAACCAGACGACCCAGCCGCAGCAGCAGCAGCACAGTCAACAACAGAGAATGGCAACAACGACAAAGTGTTGAATGTGTTGGTATCAGTGAACATACCATACTTTGAGAGGTATGGTACCATTGATCCAAACTACGAGACATTGGTCACTGTTGACAAGCTACCAGGTTGTTCAACAAAGAACAAATGGTTGATACCTGTTGTGATTGTAGTGGCGATCGTTGGTCTTGCCATTATAGTACTATCAGCCTATATCATCATCAAAAAGAAGAAGTACACCATTAGACTCAAAGGTATTGAGCTTAAAGAACGTCTATCATCCAAGAACCTAGGTCGTGCGGCATCCTCATCATCCAATTCACCAAAAGCATATCATAGTTAAGTTATTATAATATAATAAATATGCTTTTTCTTTCTTTTTCTATCTACTCCTAACAAATAATAATAATAATGAAGATTTAATTGGGAGACAATGAACATAACAATGTAAATATCTGAATGTTTTTTGTGCCGATAACATGTGACACCCAACAGTTGTGTGTCCTTTACAAAAAAAGAAGCATGGACAAGGGTTCTTTTGTGTTTCGATTACTTTTGTTATTGGACCAACTCAAAGTTTGATGTGTTGGCAGGGTATGATCATTCCCAAGACTATTCTTGAATCAAGAGGTGTTCTACTACATATATTTTTAAGATATATATAGACACACATATAAATATATATTACAAAAATGATAGATACAGGTGAATCAAGTTATATAGATGGGAGGCAAGAACATAGTAGTCTGGCAAAATCAAAGCATGAACATCTAAATTGTATTGTTGTCTATTCAATCAATCAATCTATCGATCGATGGTTCAATAACTTACACAATCAACATTCAAATATGTATAGTGTCATGGGGCAAAGCAATGTCATTCGATGTAGAGATACAAGATTTGAATGTATCTGTGATGGTTCCTGAATGGAAGATACCTTTGCCAGTGATTACACCAATGCGCGAAGTATCGATTCTTAAGGATCTTAGTCATATTAAGATTCCCGCCGGTTCATTCTGTGCTATAATGGGTACTAGTGGATCGGGTAAGACCACCTTGCTAAACACACTCGCTGGAAGATGCGAGGATCTCACCGTGAAAGGTGACATCCTGTTCAATGGCCATGCCGTCACTGCCAAGGAGGCAAAACAATCGGTCGGATACGTCATGCAGTCCGACCATCTATTGCCCTTCCTCACCGTGCGTGAGACCCTACGCTACTCTGGTCTGCTGCGTCTTCCAGGCACGCTGAGCAAGGAGCGAAAGCTACAGATCGTCGAGGATCTCATTGCCGAGCTGGCGTTACGTGACTGTGCCGATCGCATCGTTGGTGGCCACGGCAAGCGTGGAATATCCGGTGGTGAGATGCGTCGTGTGTCCATTGGTGTGCAGATGTTGTCGAACCCCGGTGTACTCTTCTTGGACGAGCCTACAAGTGGTCTGGACAGCTTCACCGCCCACAACCTGGTTCAGACACTGCTGTCTCTGTCACGTCAACAAAAGACAATCATCTGTACGATCCATCAGCCTCGTCCAGACATCTTCCAGATGTTTGACTATGTGCTGCTGTTGTCAAAGGGTCGTGTCGTCTACTTTGGCCCAACCAAGACCATTGTCGAGCACTTTGCCTCACTTGGACACATATGTCCTGACGATGTCAACCCATCAGACTTCTTCCTGGACCTCATCACAATCAACTACCAAGACGATGACGTGCAGAATGAGTCCACATTGCGACTGGAAGCACTCCTACAGGGCTTCCAAGCATCACCCACCTACCGCAGCAACATGGACGACATGGCTTCAAACGGAGAGGATGAGACCCGCACCTTCTCTATCCCCAAGCGTAATACCAATGTGATTCTTCACTCTTGGTTACTGTATCACCGATCGATGCTCAACATGGTTCGCGACAAGACCATCGTAATGTCGCGTCTCATCGAGACTGTGCTCGTTTCGTTGATCATTGGTGGCATGTTCTACCAACTCGGTGAGGACCTCAGTGGTATCAAGAGTCGTGTGTCAGCCTTCTACGTCGTGGTCATCCTTCAACCCTATCTAATCATCATTGCCAACATCCTACAATACTCTGAAGAGCTACTAGTGTATGACCGAGAGTACTATGATGGCACTTATCAGACACTGCCATACTGGCTGGCGACCAAAGCCGCCACTCTTCCATTCGAGGTGGTTACTTCATTCATCTTCTCGTGTATTTTCTACTGGATGGCCAACCTGCGTCCATCATTCGAACACTTCCTCATCTTCTTTGTCTTTATGATGCTGGCACAGTACTGCTCCGCCTCTCTTGGCTTTCTTGCCGCGTGTCTCCTGCGATCCTTTGCCGCATCCTCCCTGATGGCCAATCTGCTGATGACATTCTGGGCCATCACTACCGGCTTCATCATCAACCCAGCCACCTTCCCAATCTACATGACATGGATCGGCTACACATCGCTTTACCAGTACAGCTACGGTGGTCTGGCGGCCAACGAGTTCCGTGGCAATCAGTATCCGTGTCCACTGCCGCCAGGTTCACCCGAGTGTGTTTTGTACAATGGTGATGACATCCTCAAGAGACTAGAGCTCAAGGTCAACGACATCCCGATGAATGGCTTAGCCTTGGTGATCATATCCACAGTTTTCAACGTTGGATCATTGCTTGCACTCAGATTTGTCAATCACAGACCCAAATAGACTTGTGTACCACCGTTCATCAATCGTCTTGATCGATAGATCGATCTCAACAACTACTCAATCCTGTAATGTTACAATGTAAGAGGTTTCACTCATTTATTAATAAATACATCATCCCCATCTCCACGCACCATCGATTGGTTCTTCGTCGACTGGCAGACTTTTGCCAGACGATCAGACAGCGGATAAGGCTAGATCCTATAGATCGTCATTTATAATGTACTTGTTGCCTTCTGATTGAGAGGTCTGGCGATGGAAACCTTCGTGATGGTCCATCGGTCGAATACTAGCTCCCCTGCTATCCCTTGTAGACTCGAGCTGCTCGGAAATTGATCCGTCATCATGTTGTGGAGTCTCTGCTGGTCCTTCATTGTTCAGACGACGATGATTTCCAAATAAGGTATGTGATTGTCGACGGTATGATTCCATTCTCTCTTTGGGTGTGACCTCTAGGAAGTCTAAGAACTTTAAGCTCCTCAGATGGTAGAGTACAAAGTATCTATAGAATTGATATGCTCCAAAGTCCACACCATCCAGGTACAGACTTGGACAAGCAGGGTTCTTCAGCAAGCTAAGATGTGTTAAGTTGGGGAACTTCTCTTTGATTGATTCAATGAACTGTTTTAGATCATCAATCTAAGGAGAGATATGATTAGAATGGTTCATGGATTCCAACAAATGATGATGATACTTACATTATTATTGTTAAGTGATAGTGTCTTTAGAGTTGGAAGATATGGAAAAGAGTTGCAATTGCCAATTTGATTGTTGTCCAGTACCAATATGGTCAGACGTGATAATTGATCAATATCTTCAACTCTCCTAATATTATTATAACTTAGATCCAACTGAGTGATCTGAGTCCTATTCTCATAGAGGTATACTGGCATTGTCTCATAGTCCTGTCCAGACGAAGCAACAATATCATCCATCAACTTCAACCTAAACTTCTTCTTCTTTGGCTTCCTTTGTTGTTGTGTATTTAATTCAATCATTTCTATATCCTCTGATTCCTATTGTTGAGTTTAGTGGTTGTGTGAGTTTGAGTTTGTGGTTGGATGGGTTTGCAAAATACATGTAGTTGTTTGATCATACATATTTAGGTTCATTTAGACTCATTATCTCGATAATGGTGTCGATGGTTAGACTCCTGTCTAATAATAAAAACTCTCCCATTTTGTGATCTGTTATGTGTGATTGTATAAGTATATTATCTCTTTGTTTGACTCTAGTTTGATCTTAATGACTATTACTGTGATGATGGTATGTACTTCTGGCTACACTTAGCTTAAAAGTGATCATACCGGGCAGACGCACTTGTACATCCCATCTTTGCATAATCCAGAAAGAAACCCCAACAAAACATTGTTGCAAATATCTTTGGGGGAAGAGTCGGGGCAACTCGTACCCTTTCATCTTTGCATCTAATTGGCCAAGACGATATTTCCTTTGAAAAGGAATGTAGTTGATGATAAGTAGTGTATGATCATCTGGTTGGTTGTACAATTATAAGACATGGGATCGTCTTTATTCATTCGCACTCTCCACAGACTCGATACACCTTTGAATAAAGATGAGTGTCGGTTTATCACCTGGGTACATTTCGGCACAATTCTGTTCAACAATCCCAATAGTGTGTGATTGGATGGAGATGTTAAGGTTAGGTTAGAGGACATTACTGCAAAGCAAACAGCAAACGAAGGGCCAACCAGTAGAAATGTTGGTCTCCAAGGTCACAACGTTCGTAGGCTTGCAAACAAATTAATAAACAACAACAACATACCTGAAATTGAGAAAGGGCCTCTTCATAGTTCTGTTTCTTGAAGTTCTCAACGCCCATGTTGAATGAGGGCAGGATGTTCATCTTGAGTGCCTTGATCTCATCACGCTCGCCATCAATGATCTCGTAGATGTCCACTGCCTCACTCTTGCCCTTGACCTTGACACTGTCCACCAGACGAATGGTAAACTCATCGATTGATGCTCCAATTGCCTCGACAGTGAACTGAGTCACCAAGATCCTCGATCCATACTCCTTGCACAGTGGCTCAGTTCTCGACGCAAGATTGACAGGGTCTCCGAGTGCAGTTGGCTCCATCCTTGTCTCTGTGCCAACGATTCCAATGATTGTCTTGCCAGTGTTGATTCCGATACCTGTCTCTACACTCTTGAACCTGAAACCAGACTCGGCCATAAAGTCCAACGACTTCATCATGCCAATGGCTGCCTTAACCGCCGATATGGCTTGCTCGCGTATGTCGTTGTGTGGGAAGATGGCCATGATAGCGTCGCCAATGAACTTGTCGATGAAGCCACCCTTGTCTGTGATTGCCGGAATGGCAAATGCCAGGTACGTGTTGAGGAAGTCGATAACATCATCGACGAGCATCTTCTCGGTGGTCGATGTAAAGTCGCGAATATCACTAAAGAATATTGTGATGGTCTTTGAGATGGCGTCGCCAAGATATACGTGCTCCATGCCCGATGGTGCGATGAGCTGTTGGAACTCGATAGGTACGAATCGACTGATTACGTTCTCCAGGTCCTGCACACGCTTGGTCGATTTGAGCACCCCAGTGCTCGCGCTAATGCCCGATGTTGCAATGGCTCTGCTGCTGCCTCCGCCAGGCTGATTGTTGTTATTGTTGCTATTGTTGATATTGATGTTGATGTTGTTGTTGTTACTGTTGCTGTTGTTGATGTTGATGTTGCTGTTGCTACCTGTGGATGATGACGATGAGGTCATGCCAATCTTGGCTGACATTGAGAGTGTGGGCATGTTGGCATCGTCCTTCTTCTCCATGACCGTTGTGAGCGGAGACAGAGTCTTCTGGGTGGGCGACATCCTCTTCTTCTTCTCAAGCTCGGCGAGAAGTGCTGGCAATGCGTTGGGTAAGTGTTCAATCAGACAATAGTCGTCCATGCCCGATTGCTTCAGACGGTCGATCTCCTCCTGAGACAGAGGTCGGTTGGAGATACCAATGATCGTAATGTTGCCTCGTCGCCTATGCATCATCGACAGCTCGGCACTGGATAGTAGTTGGGGATAGGACAGTCGGCGTGCATGTGCCCTGTCACTAATACTACCACTGACGCCGCCAGTGAGAGAGTCATCTTGGATATCCGGTCCAATGTGCTTGGTGGTCGGTGAGGACGTGATTGCCGCCACGATGGCCTCGTTCTTTCTGATGGCCTCTGTCACCTCGAGTCCCGAATTGACTGGCAGCTCAAAGTTGACGAGCAAAAGGTCGTAAAAGTTCTTCTTGGCCATCGATATCAATGTGGCGCCATCTTGAACAATACGTGAGTGGCAGTTGTACGTGTCCAACACATCCTTGATAGACTGTTGCTGGTTGCAATCGGACTCGCCCACCAGCACACGCAGAGTTGGACCGCGAATCGAGTCGAATACCTTTGTGGGGTAGGCCGAGTGGAACTTCTTTTTGTGATGATGTGACTTGATTGAGTGAACGTCCGAGATGCCTCTGATGAGATTGGTTGGTGTCAAAGGTTTGACGATGCACGCGTCGCTGCCCGTCTTCTCGTTATTCATAATCATGTCGGACGGTGAGAGCAGTAGAACGCGCTTCAGCTCACTGAACAGTGGGTTGTCCTTGAGCATCTGCATGGTCTCAAGGCCATCGCAGCCCGGCATGTTATTGTCAACCAGTACCACGCGATATGGGTTGAGCTGTGTGGCCAGCTTCAGCTCTCGCAAGCCCTCCACTGTGCTCGATACAGACTTTGCCAGACATCCCAGACGGCGTAGTATGATCTCAGTGCTGGCGCGAACGTTCGAGTTGTCATCGATGATCAACACGGGCAGGCCATCAAATACCTCTGCCTGGTCGCGACTCAGTGCGAATGGATTCTCAGTGTTTGTCGAGTTAAGGTTGTCCTCTTGGAATGGTATTCGCATTACAAATGCCAAGCCACAGTCGCCATTGTTATGTGCCTGCAGTGTTCCATTCAGGCCCTTGATGATCTTGTAGCATATGAACAATCCCAGTCCAGTGCCTTGTGACGATGAATCACTGTTTGAGGTTGTTGTTGTGGTACCTTGGTCGCCCGTGGATGATCCAATGTTGTTGTTGTTTGAGTGATACTTGTCTTCACTTGTCTCTGTACATGACGATGATGTCTCATCGTCTGGTGGATTGCTCATGGGCGAGAGGATCATCTCATCGACATCATCGCTGCCTGGGTTCTTGAAGTTGGGGAATGGTGCGAATTGATTGCAAATGTCCAGTTGCTCGTTGGTCATGCCAGGGCCACTGTCAAACACAGATATCTCCAACACAACATCAGGATCATCGTCCTGATCATTCATATCCAAATGTTGGTTTGATTGCATCATCATTGAGCTCTTTGATATAATAACACCAACCTCTCCACGCACCATGAACTTGATAGCATTCTTTAGTAACTGTAACAACACCTGTATGATTGCAGCTGGGTCCTATTATAATTGATTGTCTGTGTGAGTTGGTGTGTCTGATTGGGACTATTCCTTTGAGTATGATATATCTTACACTGATCAAGTTTGTTGGAACATCTTCGTTGATTCTAAATACAAGTTCCACATCACTGTTTGTCAGATCCTTTGCCAGAATATCCATTAGTACCTCAATCAATGAGTATATATTGAATGGTGTCTCATCCATTGTTATATCTCCTGTCTCAATCTAATATGTGTATGTGTGAGTATATTGATAAAGGTCATTTGATCAATCAATAACATACAGCCAATATTAACTTGATATCGTCCACAAGGTTTAGAGCCCTGTTGGTACTATTCTGGATCGTATTGATATGTTTGAGTTGTCCCTTATTGACATCCGTTGATGATAATTGTACACATGCCTTTGATACTATTGATTGAATGAGTGAGTGAGTGAGTGACTGTCATTAGGACCAAAGACACTTTGCGACGACACATACCTTCAATCGATGAGTTGGTCACCTTGTCAACAATCTTTTGCATAAAGTCTACCTTCTCCAGAAGTTGTTGGGTGCCATTGGCATAGATTCGATTCATAAAGTCGCTTTGTTGATCGAGTTCAATTGATAGTCGACGATGTAGTATCTCTCCTTCGGCCTTCCACCGAACGTACTTCTCACCGCTGGCCTGAACAATGTCGATGATCAGTCCACTGTAATAGCTGACGTAGCTCACCACATTGAGTATGTAGAAGATGCCTCCTCCATAGGGATCGTTGACATAGTCGCGTCCCTCATCTGGGTTGCCCGACAGCGACGCCTCGAGCAGGTAGAGCGAGATGGCCAGGTGTGGCAGCACTGCGGCCAGCGAGAGGAGTGTATATGTCTTGCGCACCTGGAAGTGATACAGTGTGATCAGACACGTGATAAACAGCGTGGTGATCATGCGGACAATGGCCTCGTTGATGTGAAAGATCTCGTTGGGTGTGTCGTATAGGATGTTGACCAGTGTCTGCCAGACGACGTTGACGACCGACTGGTCGGACTTGTCGATCAGCATGCCGCCAGCCATGATCGACACAAACAGCACAAAGACAATGAGCACGACGCCCATCACCTGCAGGATGTTGGTGTAGAATGAGCTGTCCAGTATGATTGCGCGTAGGTATTCGTGGATGCGATGATAGCTCTGTGTCGAGGGCGCAGTGGCGCCGCCGTGTGCTGAGTAGTGCGTGGTCATGGGTGAGCCGGACGTCGAGCCGTGGCCCTGTCCATGTCGCCCATAGGGCGAGGGTGAGTTGGGTGCCGAAGACCTGTCCCTGTCACTGGCCGCCGACGACGTGTCATGCGCAGAGGCGCTCCTACTGCTGCTGCGAGGCTGGACGGTCGCC
Organism: Acytostelium subglobosum LB1; assembly: GCF_000787575.1. NCBI lineage: Eukaryota > Evosea > Eumycetozoa > Acytosteliales > Acytosteliaceae > Acytostelium > Acytostelium subglobosum. Next base: position 1,191,588 of record NW_012236526.1, on the reverse strand, counting down.
AAGAAGATACAGAGATAGATGATGATGGTGAGCACAAAGTTGAACGGTGTGATAAAGTGGGGAATGAGATAGGGTGCTTTGTTGTTCATGACGTTCCAGAAGCCACCCAGTGAGAACACCACCGGCAGCAAGTCCTTTCGCACAGAGAAGTGGAACATCGCGGTCACCAGCGTATAAAGACTGATGATCCATTCCAGTTTGATTACATTGCACCAGCCGCAGCCAGGTCTATTAGATATGTCCAACCATAACAGTGGTCCAACAGATAAACATGAGAACATTAATACAAATATAAAGATTGTGTAGCTTAGGCTGAGGGTCCCTCAGGAGTTAGTATCAATCAATCAATCAAACCAATCAATCATAGTGAGTGGTACCTACAACTTATGTCCAAGCTGAGTGACGTTTGAGAAGGTGAAGAGCTGGATGGATGTATCCTGTGGCTCTTGAATCGGAGCACCAATACCAGTGATGGTGTCTTGGTGCTGGAAGAATGAATCATTGTCGAGTGCGTTGTGTAGGATGTGTTTGCGTGAGGCTGATGTCCGGGGACTGTTTAGGAGTGGCGGTACAACAGCTGAGGATGAGGTGTTTATATAAGGTGATGATCCGCTGCCAGTCAGAGGCGACACGTTTGTCGAGTTGCGTCGTCGCAGTCTCAGATTGCCAAATGATCGGGAGAGGTTTGGATCGTCCTGGCCGAGGTATCGGCTGCTAGTATTGGTTGTAGTGAAGCTTGAATTGTGACTACCATCATTATTACTGTTGCTGCCACTGCTCACATCCTCCTCATCCTCCTCCTCAATGATCATTGGTCTATTTTGGAAGGAAGTTTCCATCAATATAAAGGAATTCCTTTGTTTTTGTTGTTATTGTTGCAGTTGATTGATTTGATTTTGATTGATTGGCTGTATGTTTGAATGAATGAATGATTGATTGTTTGAGATCACTGAACCATGTTAGTTATGTTGATCAATCTCCTTGAGAGTCATGTATTGTCAATGTTATTGATAAATTGATTGTTATAATTTAATTAATAAATATAATATTTATGTATTGTATCTGTATTATAACATATATAAGAGTGAGTGAGTGAGTGAGTGAATGAAGTATACCGTGTTATGGGAAAAGGGACCACCTGTTATTGTTTGTCTGTGTTGTTGCTGATGTTGATGTTGATGTTTGTGTGTGAATGAATGAATGAAGTTGGATAGCGGTCACAACCACAACAACTCAACCATTTTCGTTTGGGGGTGTTGTTCGTTCATTCATTCTTTCAAGTCACTGACTGAGGGTGAGATTACTTTCCTTTCTGATTCATCAATGCTCAACTTCACACACACCATTTGCATTGTTGCTGAAAGGACTAATACTAACTCTAGAGTCCTTGGTGTTGTCCCATGGGTCAAGGTCTACGCACTAACCATTCTACATTTGATCAGATAAATGGTCATTCATAAACATGTTTTATGCCAAAGCAAGAGAGGGTGTCTTTCTCTCATTGGTCAATGACCCGACACTATCCTAAAGTCAAAACTTGAAGTTCTCTAATTTTGTCATCCAATCACTTATTCATTCATTGAAGAGATAGATATATATATATTATAAGGATGAAGACCAAGTCAACAACAACAGCAAAATCAATATCATCTATACATCCAATACCATCAGACTTTGTTGGTCGTATAAAGTCATTCCTCATTGAACAGAAGTACGTGGGATATGTTGCCGCGATTCTATTGTTGCTAGAGGTGGTGATCAATGTGTTGGTCGTCTTGAAGGTGCCTTATACAGAGATAGATTGGTCGACATACATGCAACAGATTGAACTCTATGATAATGGCGAACGCGACTACACCAAGCTAGAGGGCAGCACAGGCCCCGTGGTCTATCCCGCGGGCTTCATCTACGTGTTTGCCTTGCTGCGAAGCGTCACCTCCAACGGCACAGACATCCGCCGTGCACAATGGATCTTTGCTGCGCTCTGCGTCGCATTCACCGCCGTCGTCTTTGCCATTTACAAGCGCACCCGATCAGTCCCAGGCTACGTGTTGCTCTTCCTCATTCTTTCCAAGCGCATCCACTCAATCTTTGGCCTGCGACTGTTCAACGACTGCATATCAATGTTCCTGTTCTATGTGGCGCTCTACCTCTTCACACGTCATCGCTGGTCGATCGGCTGCGTCTTCTTCAGTCTGGCCGTGGGCATCAAGATGAACCTGTTGCTGTTCGCCCCCGCACTCCTATTGCTTCTTCTGCAGACATACGGCGTGGCCAAGACTGTGCCACGTCTGGCCATCTGTGCCATCGTTCAGGTATTGCTTGGAGTGCCCTTCCTGATGCGCAACCCTGTTGGCTATGTAGCACGCGCGTTTGAATTCTCGCGCCAGTTCATGTACAAGTGGACGGTAAACTGGCGCTTCGTGCCCGTCGACGTGTTCCTCTCCAAGCCATGGGCCATCGCACTGCTTGCCTGCCACCTATTCGTGCTTTCACTCTTTGTCTGGAAGTGGTGTCGCGCACAGGGTGGACTGCTGAACTCGATCCGTCTCAGCTCGCCATCATCACAGCCCAAGCGTTACCTATCACCCGACTACATCGTCACATTGATGTTCACGGCCAACATTGTAGGCATGACATTCTCGCGATCACTGCACTATCAGTTCTATCTATGGTACTTCCATTCATTGGCCTTCCTCCTGTGGCATTGTCCAATGCTTCCAGTACCACTTCGCATCACAATACTTGGTGCCATCGAGTACTGTTGGAATGTATATCCATCGACAGACTTTAGTTCAATACTATTATTCATTTGCAATGTACTCATAGTAGCATCAATAATGCTTGCGCCTACACCACCAATGCTCATCAATCCAGCTATCAACCAACAAGCCAAGGACAACAAGAAGAAGCAATAAAGTAAACGAAACAAGTTGGACTCAAATCTTGAAGTGTGTTGTTTCCAAGAATTACACCTTTTGAAGTTTCCAACACTTTGAGTTTGTGGTTCATTCAACCAAGTCAGATGACAAGGTGGATGACAAGACAGGGGCAGGACATGAAGTAGGTGCATTCATACTATTAGTTGTTGTTGAACATGTTGACAATGAAGAGATCATTGCCATTTACGAATGATAAGATTGGTGGTGACAATCAATCATCAGTAACAAAGACACTTAAGATCAATAGTTTACTATCACCTTCATCTTCGCGACTTACATTCCAGCCACAACAACATGTACCAATCACAACATCTGCCAAACCATTACCAATGATAGGTGCATCGACGACAAACAGTAGTAGTGTCTATCAACCTCACCAATCAAAGTCATCATCTTCAACATCTTCATCATCGATCACATCAACTCACAAACAACAACATGGAGGAATGATTAGTAGCAAGTACCTGATACCTCATCAATCGAATATTGGATTAAGGCCACAAAAGGGTATTACTAGTAGTAGTATGTTCAAGGGCTCTAGTTTCACCAACAATACAACATCAATGTCAAAGATTGGGAGTCATTCATCGATCACTACTTCATACCATAAGCCAGTGCCTCAGATACCTCCCAGTACTCATCATCAACAACCAATTGTCAGCATATCGATCAAACCAGAGATGTCTGTTAAGCAACCATCACCTCCAAAAGGACCACCGCAACCTCCGCCGCCAACATCAACAACAACAAACTGGCAGACTCCAGCGCCGCCAAAGACACTCAAGCAAGAGTTCTCAACAACATCACTCCTCCCCAAGCCAACCACAACGACAACATCAACAGTAATCACAACGCCTCCTCCTCCTTCAACAACACCAACATTATCCATTTTWACAAACACCGAACAACAGGACAAGTTTACCAAGCATTAGTACCAACAAAATACCAAAGTTAACATCAGCCCCACTTCCGGTAAAGGTTGTGGAGGATGTCGATGAGGACWCTACTTTCCAGCCAGTCAATTCAGCGAGTTCACACCTCTGAGCAATCAGACCTTCACTCCAGACTTTTCAGAGATACTTGAGAACATCAGAGCGCAGTCTCAGTCACAGATGACACCGCCATCGGTGCCAAAGGCGATGGAGATCAAGTCCAACGACATCCAGGACATTTGCCGACAGTTTGGACTACCAACCGCAGTGGCAGAGGTCTATCGCAAGCGAAAGATCAACTCTCTATACAACTGGCAGAAGCAATGTCTCACCCACCCCAGTCTGCTACAAGGCTCCAACCTCATCTACTCGTTGCCGACATCGGGTGGCAAGACCTTGGTGGCCGAGATCATACTCATCAAGAGTGTTCACAAGGAGAAGAAGAAGACGCTGTTCATCTTTCCATTCGTCAGTATCGTTATGGAGAAGGCCGATGCCCTTGTCGAGTTTGGAAAGGCTTTGGGATTCACGGTCGAGGCATACTACGGCGTGCAGGGTCTGGTGCCCGTGCCCCCTGGCAAAGGAATCATTGTGTGCACCATCGAGAAGGCCAACATGATTATCAATCAATTGATAGAGGACAAGCGATTGGACGAACTAGGCACAGTTGTAGTGGACGAGCTTCACATGGTGGGCGATGGCGAGCGTGGTGTCCTGCTTGAACTGCTGATCTCCAAGCTTTTGTTCGTTTCCAAGGGCAAGGTGCAGGTCGTGGGCATGTCGGCCACCATCCCAAACCTTGTACTCATGCAGCAGTGGTTCAGAGGCGGTCTATTCGAGGACAGCTTCCGACCTGTGGAGCTCAAGGAGTTTCTCACGTACAACAAGGACATCTATGAGCGCAAGGGCAAGGTGGTCGATCAAACCACTACAAGATTGCTCGATACGCCCAAAGTGATAGTGGCTGAGAAGCCTCCATCACCTCCCAACTCAAAGAAACAACCGACTATCATGTTTGACTATGAGAAGCTGGGCAAGACTGATGGGTATCTCGTGTCCCTGGTCAAAGAAGTGATTCCAGATCACTCAGCTCTCATCTTTTGTTCATCAATCAAGTTGACCCAAGACGTAGCCCAGTTCATATCCAGCCAGCTGGCATGCTTTGCCAATCACAAGGTATGTTTAGTGGGCGACTCCCACTCCATTATCACTCAATCACTAACTAACTCCCACCCACGCACAGGAAGAGGAGAAGGGAGGAGTAATACGTAGTTTACAAGCACTTGGACACATGGACAAGATATTAGAGTCAACGATCAAACATGGAGTTGCGTTCCACAATTCGACATTGACAATTGATGAACGTGAGATCATTGAACAGGCATTCAGGGAGAGGACCATCAACGTGCTCTGTGCCACTTCGACACTGAGTGCCGGTGTGAACCTTCCCGCCAAACGCGTAATCATTCGTTCGCCAAAGATGGGGATCAGTGCCATCACCACCAGACTGTACAAACAGATGGCAGGCAGAGCCGGACGTGCTGGAATAGATGACACTGGTGAGTCCTATCTCTACTGTCTCAACAATACCGACTACACCACGTCCAAGAAGATCATGTCATCCGATCTCGACCCTGTAGTATCAGGTCTGGCCGATGCCAAGAACGACAAATACTTTCTCAAAGTTGTATTGGACTGTGTTGCTGCCAAGATAGCCACAACGGTATGTGTGTGGTTGTGGACCACATGTATGGATGGACGTCAACTTACACCCTCGTCATAATCAAACAGATCAAAGAGATATACGAATTTATTACATGTACATTTTACTTCACATGTTTGCCAGCATTGACAAACAAACTCAATTCAAAGTCACCAATTGATTATATTTATAGTGAGCTCAGGAAGGCATTGGTCAAGCTGAGGAAAGAATCATTCATACAAGAGAAGAAGGAGTCCAATGATGTAGACGACTGCAAGGACAAAGTTATTGAAGTCAAAGAAGAGGAGATACCAATCGATATGGTATGGGAATCAACTGGACTTGGAGACGCGACATTCAGATCATCATTGTCCACGGAGGAAGCAATCATTGTGAAGAAAGACCTCGAGAAGACCCAAAGGAATGGTGTCGTCCTGTGGGGTGACCTTCATCTCTGGTATGTTATGCTTCGCCCATCGATCCAATGGCCTCCCCCAACCCACTCACTAACTCGCCAACATGTGTAGCTACATCACAACACCAATGTTTGGATTACCAAAGTTATACAATGAAATGTTATATTGGGAACGATTCAAGAATCTATATAACTCTCTGGATCAGGTGGACAGATCAATTGCCAATAACATTGGAGTTGATCCAGAGTTCATACAGGAGAGGTTGTACAACAACTCTTTTTCAGCAGCACCGGAGGAATCAGTGCTCAACAAATACTTGCGATTCTATTGGTCGCTGGCCATGAGCGATTTGATCAAGGAGATGCCGCTGGGCATGGTGGCCACTAACTACAACATTGGCAAGGGCACCCTGCAGAACCTGCTCAAGACATCTGGATGCTTCGCATGGATGGTCGTATCATTCTGCAACAAATGCCAATGGTCCAGTCTCGAGGTGTTGATCAACTCCTACATCCATCGACTAGACTCTGGCGTCAAGCCCGATATTATCCCGCTGGTCCAGATCAAGGGTGTGGGACAGGCACGTGCTCGCGCCCTATTCAACGCTGGCTTCACCACAGTCAAGTCGATCGCCACCGCCGAGAAGACTCAGATCATGATGCATGTCAAGCAACTTAACAACATGTCCAGGATTGTTGAGAGGATCATAGAGTCGGCGAGAGTATTACTCGAGAAGCAGTCGGAAGAGTTACAACGCAAGGCCAACGAGTTGTTGGTCGGAGTGGAAGTGTCGACCAAACCTGATCCTTCTGGGTCTGGTCTTGGGCCTGCTTGAATTCGCCCATCATCACCGTAATGTAATAAATTCGTGAATTATGGGTGGTGTTTACAAAAACGAAAGTGTGGTTGTTGTGGTGAGTGTGGTGTGCGCGTTCATTCTACATTGATCATCAATCCAACAACAAAGAGATACAGATACACAAAATACTTATATACTTATATTCGTATTACTTATTATTATTCTTTAATATCAATATTAGATTAGATTATGTAGGATGAGTCAACAACAACAACAACAACAACAGACAGCAGATAATAGTACTACAGATATGTTATGCAATGAACATGATAGGATATTAGAGTTCATTTGTACAGATTGCAAACAGATGGTTTGTCCCAAATGCATGATATCCACTCATAAATTACATAATATAGAGGATGTAGATACTTTGTTGTCGACAGAGAGCTACAAGGGCATGTTCACCAGTCGTCTGACAGACCTCTGGACAAAGATCAAACGATTCCAATACGCCATCGATCAGTACGACCTCATTGAGATGCATCTGTGTCAGCTGTTTGGCGAGCTGCAGGCGGTGATCGAAGCGCTCACACTGGATGTGCGCAGCCAACTGGCCAACAGCAAGACGGCCACAAAGAATGCCATTGTGTCTATGCTTAAGGAGACGCGTGACATCAACACGATGATCCTCACGATGGACAGCCACACTGCTGGCGGCGGTAGCAATAACAATGGCAGCAGTGGCAGTGGAAGTGCTGGTGGCAGTGACGACCCCACCTTGAAGCGCAAGTTTGGCGAACTCGACCAGAGTGACGAGCTCGAGAATGACGCTGGTGACTTTGAAATCAACATCGACCGAATGCTCGAGTCGATTCGTCGCTCCGACTCAATGTTTGAGTTCATGGGCGAGAACAACGAGGTGCTGATCACTAACGCCAAGAAAGACAAGCACAAGTCACTCAAGATGATACAGGACCTTCACAAGAACATGTCCATCACGGACAGCAACAACGGTCCTCCAAGCTACACCATCGGCACGGATATCCAGAAGCTAGTATACCTCAAGACGCTCCTTGGTACAATCCAACCATTATGTTTGGTTGAGCATAATGACAATGCCAACATCAACGCCAACCCCATTGTCGCAAGCAACAGCAGCACGAATGGCAATCTGAATGGTAGTGACGGCGCAGGTGGCAATGGAAGTGGCAATGGCAACAGTGGCAATAGTATCGAAGTATTTGAACCAATAGTTGCCTCGGACAAACATAGTACTGTTTCAAGCGAGCCAAGCAGTAGCACTATCGAGCGTACATTACAGATGCACTCATCAATGAACAGCGATGAAGGGCTCTTCACACTCTCACCTCCACTTTCATCAAGTGAGCTCGAGCTCAAATCACCATCACAGTCCGACAACGTCATCACCAGCAGCAATAGCATCAACAACAACAACACAGACACACTAATGTTGGATGATATAAACAGAGATAACACCACCAACAACAACAACGACGACAAAAACAACAACAACAAGAATGGAGACAATGGAACAAATGGTAACAACATAAATTTGCGTCTAAGCGGTAGCAGCACAACCAACGGAGGTACGAGCACAAGCAGCACAAGCAGCACAAACAGCACAAACAACACAAGCAGCACAAGCAGCACAAACAACACAAGCAGTAGTAGCAGGCCTGCAGGATTCAGCTCTGATGAGAAGTACTCAACAAATAGCGACAGAGAATCACCTTCTAAAAAGTTGAAGACAATTGATCTGAAAAGTTCAGGATCATCACGTAACACTCCAGAGATGAAGAGCTCTGGCAGCACAGGAGACCTACGAAAGAGTAGTAGCACAAGCCAGTCGTCATCATCGACCGAGCTAAGGGGCACTGGCAGTGGCGCTACCGACCCCAGGCTCATGAAGGAGCTCTCACTGTCAACCAGCAGTGTGTCCAGCAGTTCGTACACCTACGAGAAGGTGTTCACCGTGGGCAAGGAGGGTGGCTATCTGTTCAACTTCAAGACGCTGAGGTGGTCACAGATTGGCGTCAAGGACAACATCTCCCTGAGGAAGTACTCTATCCACTCGGTCATCTCCACACACAACTACCTGTATGTGTTTGGAGGAAGCACATCATCCGACACGTACTCGCGCTACTACAAGGGCAAGAGAATAGAGCTCGATTGCACGGGCAAGATCTACGGTGGCAAGGGTGGCGAAGCGATCGCCGCCTGCTACGACAACCGAAAGACGATATACCTGGTGGGCGGACAGTACGACGGCTTCACATTGTTGCGCGTCGTCAGCATGAACACCGAGACCAAGGAGTTCAAGTGGGTCTGCGAGTTTGAGTACAGCCGGTCGGGCCAGTACGCCTTCTTCCACAACGGCCTCATCTATGTGGTGGGTGCCAATGCCGAGTCGTCCAAGACGTCGGACGAGCTGGCCATCTGGGCGGTGACGCCTGACTCTGGCAAGCTAACTCTGGTGATGAATGATTGTCGTATCAACACCAAAACTACCAAACAACTGGTGGCCTGTTGCTTCGATGGCAAAGACCTCATCTACATACTGGACGCCGAGAACTACTTCTACACGATATCAATCACAACGCTGCACAAGTCATTGCACAAATCACCAACATATCGTTTCATCACAGGTGATCAGTACACCATGATCCTATTCAACAACAAGACTACACTAATGTTCATTGGAGGTCGAGCACATGGCAATCAAGTGTACTCTATCAAGGACAACTTCTGGACCGTTATCAAGGATAATGACCGTGTGGATCGATGCTCAAATGGTGCTGTACTCTTTGAAGGATACTAACATCATCAAGGATAAGACCGACCGGTCCCTTTTTAACGACCAACAAATGGCAAAACGATAGAATGATTATAGAGCCACCCAAGATAGATAGATAGACAGCTCCTAGTATAGTTCAACCAACCAATCATTGATTGAACAACATAACAGGTGGATATTGGATCGTAGATTGATTGATTGATTGATTGGTATTGATGGATAGATGGATGGATTGAGGGATTGGAACTTTATTAAATAAAGGATGTCTTGATACATCTTTCCAACTCGCAAAAGGACTGAGGTAATACTTTATTTATCACCGCCAGTGGTCATGATCGCACCATCTCTGTTGCGGGCTTGGATATTGAACTTGGCTCTCCGAATTTGACACGCTCCAAACTAAGACCTGAGGCAGTGGACTTGATATTGTCAGCACCGTCTATGTCAATCAAAATGGTGAATTCTTGATATTAGTTCCATTTATCTTGATCTCCAGCACAAGGTCTTGGACGAGGGTAGAAATGAAGGAGTACTGGTAGGTACCATTTGACAAATAGGCCAGGTTGGCAACAATGACTGTTCCAGTAGTACCAGAAATGGTTACAACATAGTTCTCACAACCAAACTTGGTTAATGAATCCATTCTGCAGACCTGGGCCGCTGGCAATCACTTGGGTGGGATCGGAAGTAGTTCTCCTCTTATACTCCAACTCGATTGCTGTCTCGTTGGCTACGTGCTTGCAGAGTCCAGTGCTTGGGAGACAGTAGTCGAAAGTGAACTGGTTTTTATCATCACATTCTACATTGGTATGGACGCAAGTTTGATTTGAAGTGCACATATCGATGGTGCAACGATTGCCATCATCACAGCTGTAATGGCGACGTGTGTGTTGATGGCTCGTGGCGCGCTGCTGCTTTGTCGCTTCGCTCACATTACGTCGCTATCGCGACTTCATTTCCAATTAAATACAGTTTCAATGCTGCTTCAAAACTTATATTTATACTATCTTTATTCTTTCTACAATAGATAGAATAATAATAGATTAATAATAGAGATAAAAACAGATATGGTAAAGATATTGTGGAGAGGAGACTGTCTAGGGAGAGGGGATGACCTTTGGGGGTTGACCATGTCGATGGATAGTGTACGTCTTGAAATCTTCAGAGTAGAGTATAACCCAAAGGTTGCTATCGTTGACCGTAAGAGATTTGTTCTCATATGTCTTGGCACTTCTAAAGTCGATAACTGCCCATCTGTTGATCATCGACAAAAGGCTGCGATATCTGCCCGATGAGGGATCGAACCTCCTGATGTGTTCATCAATGTCGGAACCTTCGCTGACCAATTCGAACCCCCATTTGTAAATGGTGTCAATGTAGAAGTCCAAGAATCCACTTGATCCAAAAGCTCTGCCAACGCTAGGGGCAACTTCAGTTGGACCAATAATGAGAGATGATGCGTAGTAGAACTCCATCTGCCAGACAACCTCCAAAGGTTGTGTAGTTTGATTGCCAAGCTTGACATGTCTGGAGAATCGAGTTGACACTTGTTGGGGCCTGAATAACTTGAGGCATGTTTCAACGAAAAAATCGAACTGGCTCGTTTTAACGATGATGTCACTGAAGGTTGGAGCCTTGAATCGCTGAGAAAAGTAGCACCGGTAGTAGAGTGGGGAGGGGAATATCACATTACTGCCTTGACGTGTGAGGTATCCATGCTTGATGAGAGTGAACAAGGGTACGGTATCAGCATCGGAGGGGACATAGGCTCCGTTGACAACAGAGTCCAAGATGGTTAACTGATCATCAGACATCTTCCTGACAAGGGGTGCTGCTCTCGAGTCACTGATCGTGTCTGAAAGGTCCTTTGACAACAGATGCTTCATGATAGACTCTTCGAGAGTTGGATCGCCTTGTTGTAGTTCGAGCTTTCCAGTTGCGAGTAGGCGAAGCTTCTCTCCGAACTTGCCTTTGAGATCGTCCACTATTCTTCTGGCCAGCCCAACATGTCCATTTGTGTTTGAATAGATCCACTCTGCTGCGGTTGTTGGAATGGGTGCACCATAGATCTTGTCAAAGTTGTTGTTGATCATCTCGTTGAACTCGGCATGTGTAAGGAGAAGGGAGTTGATGTCCAGAGAAGCAAGAGGAGAGCTCTTTAGATCCAATGGTGTGCTGATGATGGAGCTGACCGATGTTTCTCCATAGCCTGCCAACAGTATGATGTGAAGATTTGTTGACTCTGTGGACTTGATCTTTGGCCATACTAGTTTGCCCCACTCGCTCTCTTCCGAGAAGATGGAGTGTGCTTCGTCCATGATAAGATACACAGGGCGAAATTTGGATATCATCAACCATTCATTTAGTGTCTGGCCTGTGTAGAGGCACCAAAGCTGCTCCAATGATGTGGATGGTGCAGTCCATGAGATTCTTCTGACATAGTGGCGTTTCTTCTCTTCGAGCACAATCATCTCTTTGAGGTGCTGCTCCAGCAGTTGGCCAAGGGAGGTCTTGCCAGTGTATGGAGGAGCTCTTAGGAGTGTGACCTTGTTTGATTTGACCACCTCTATGACCTTCTTGATTGTCTTCTCTCTCTTAACAATGCCAGAGTCAGCGAATTGAATTCCATCATATGTGAGGGTTGATTTTGGTGAAGCCTCGCCATCTGCAGAAGAGTTGTTAATTATTATATTTAGTTGTCATAACCAAAGTGCTTACCTATGATATATACGTATGGAGGTTTTGGGACTCCGGGCGCAAAGAACTCACGGGCTGAGGAAAGTAGAATGTTAGAATTAATGCGCATCTCTCTTGTCCGATATTGCGTGTTTGTACTTACGAGGTGATCCTATAATGGCAGCAGGGGCTTGAGTGTGTATGTTAGTATTGAATGAAGACATTGCGTCGATATTGTTTGTACTTACTCTTCAATATGATTTGGAGGGCTCCTTGCTTGCCTAGAGGTACCAGTTGACTCAAAGGAGTCTGAGTTGACAGTACAGGGGAGGCATTTTGATCTGTAGAGTAGGGAACAAGATCAAAAGCATCAACTTGTTTCCCTTGCAAGGGACCGAACTTGGTCAATGCATAGTCTTTGACATCGGACACAAAATCATCATCACCAGCCTTGAACAATACTGGCGACGATGGGTCAGTGAGGTAAATCCAAACAAAGATGGTCATGATTGGAATAGAGTGTGGAGTATGAGTAATAAGAGTTGTTGTTGGAATACAAGGTTGTGAGTATATGTGTAGATGTTGTGAGATAATAATGATGTGATAATGAAGAGATAAGTTGTGATATGTGTGTTGAGTGAGATAATAAGTAAAAACAGATAGGAAGTGAAGAAGTAAATGAAAGAGTTGTGTGTTGAAGACAAGTTAAGTAACACACAAAATTACAAACTCGAACTTCCTTTGGGAATAAATCAAATAAAAATAATTAATAATATAGATATAAGATGGGTTCCTTCAAAGAGTATTATCAATCCAGATCATGGTTTTATAATAATGAGTAGATCAATCACAGAAGTTGGCCGCAGACTGAAGAAGAAAGGTGTGACACTGATCAAGATGAATGGCAACTACACCAGAGCAGACATTGAAAGGATTGCACAGCGCGATAGTAACATTCTCAGGAGTATGGCGCCAATGCCAGGATAGAGGTTGTGCTTGACTATGGCAACCATCAGTATCGGTCTGGCAAGTTTACAAAGGTAGGTGATCCAATAAACATGTTCAAACCTCAAGAGTATGACGGGGCACCAATCGAAGAGCCAGCAACGTTCAAGATATTCTTCATGTGTGTGCACAAGCCAAAGACAAAGGCAGGAGGATGCGACGGTGTGGAACAAATGCTTGTATCACTGCTTGCAAGATGTATACCCAGAACATGATTGAGGACAAGATCAATGTACGTATCAACGTCAAAGGTGATCATTGTTACATCTCCACCAACAGTGCAGCGAGAGAGGTCAACCTGAAACTAACCAATGAACATTACACACCAGACAACAGTGGATCTTTTACAGTCAAGGGTGTTGCCATCAAAACTAAAGACAGACATATGCAACCAGCGGCATTCAAACGTATCAAAGACAGCTGTGTGCGGATATTACCACTTTGAGCTCTTCACCATCATCAAATCATGGAGCGAAGAAAGAGGGTCGCCTCCAAGAAGTTGTCATTGCGCCATCAGTTCCAAAAAGTACAAGGCAGACATGATCATCCAAAGAGGCAATTGGAGTTGCATCATCGAGCTGGTGGCCAACACCTGGGATAGCGACATTGTGAAGCTCTATACAAAGACCGTAGCCTACCAAAAGACATTGAAGACCAAAGAGGCATGGGTGGTGCACTTTACCAGGGGAGAAGAACGACCTGTGCCCGATGCATCCTCTCCTATTGGCGTCATACATGTGTGGCACAACAAAGAGTTAGACCATTGGGACATAACAATCTCCAAACACGCCCAACACATTGATCGTCCCATTGTAACTGACACCGAGATGATAGACGTCGAATAAAGTCCTCTGTTGTTCCTATCAAAATCAATGTATAAACATGTCAATTCATTAACAATGTCATTGCCTGACAACAATTTTGGATTCAATGTTGTAATATCCAGAGCTAGGGCTTATTTGTGTCCTGTTACCAATCTACTGATGCCACTCAATATCTCCTTCATATGGGTGCTGTTACCCATCCCCTGATCCCGACCCCTCCGACCGGATCGGATCGCTTATTTCTGAAACCTATTCGAGGTCACAATATAAAAGTGTACAAGTTACCGGTTCCATATAAAATGTATCCGATCAACGGATAATTACTGATTGATCGGATCGGAGAAATCTGATTGATGAATTTCCCAGTGAATCTATCTTTGGGAAAAAATTCAATGATAGGTCATACCTCATTTGATAATCGACCCATGGATCTCTTTCCCATAAAGAAAAGAATCTATCGAATGTGTAATAATCAGATAGATTACCATTGGTATAACAACATCTCTCCCCAAAAATTCAAGACTCTATTTTCATCTTGGATTTAGAGATACGATCCTCCATAAACATTAGAGTAGAAATTATAATTAAAAAATTGATGGTCAATTAGTTTAAAATTTAAACTAGATATTTGGTTGGCTAAGATAAAGATTATTAATTATATTATCAAACTTAATAATTATATGTAACACTTACGATTTAAACTTGCCCCTCCTACTAGTACTACAGATACTATGATCAAAGTAATAGATAGTAAATAGTGTCTCATAATTATTTGTTATAAATATTAGTAATAATAAAAAATTAATGATTGAATTGTTTGATGTTCATACTCATGGTTAGTTGGTATTAATAAGAATTGTTTAGGTGATTTGTTATCAGGACGTCCCAACCAATCAACTGCCTCATTGAGTTTACAAATCTCTTGACCTTTGAAAATGCGGAACAAATACCGATTTGATGGTGAAGCGACATTGACCTTAACAAAACATAAGGTATTGGGGGTCTTTGCATCGGGTCCCAACGTACGTCGGACGCCCATGCCAAATCAAAGGATTGTAGCTACGCTCTGCAATCATTTATTCAACAAGAATGATTGGAGGAATCTTTTGGGTGTTGTGTGTTGTTGATGTTTGACTATCTAGTTGTGTAAAGGGGGTGGTGGAAGCCTAGAAAAGGAAGTATTTCAAGAGTAGGCCGAGTAAGAGTGCAACAAACATCGCAATGAATCCTACGAGTTTGGAATCGATGCCCGTCGGGGTGGTGGTTGTCGCTGTTGGCTTGTTGCTTGGCTTTGCCTTGGGCTTGGTCAGGGCGCTATTTGATTGGTTTGCCGAGGTGGTATTGGGCGATGTCTTGCCACCACTGCTCTTGTTCCTGTTCGCTGTTGTTGTTGTTGTTGAGGTCTGTGATGTTGTGCTCTTTGTTGGTTGTTGTTTCAATGGTGTATTGTACTCGATTGGTTCCTCCACCTGCAATGTGCGGATCAATGACTTCTCCTCCTTGTGTTGATGATGCTGCTGGTGATGATGAACCACAACCTTCTCCTCCTTGTTTGTTTGTTCCTTTGGTTCCTTGCGCTCCTTCTTTGGCTTCTTCTCCTCGACTGGTGTCCACTCATCCTTGGCTGGTGCAGCTGGTACCTCAACTTTCTTCAACTCTGTCTGTGGCTTGATCTGGATGGTGACTCGGGTCGACTCCTCCTTGGGTGCCTCAGCAACAGTCTCTTGCTGTTGGACGACAACACTAGCCTGCTCTGGCTTGACCTTCTCCTCCTTGGCCTTCTCCTTCTCGACAGTCTCCATCAATCTCAACACATTCTCCTTGGCCCAAATGGATGTGGGCTGTGCAGGTGCATCCACTGGCTTTGGTTGCTTTGTCTGTTTGGTCTCCTTGGTTGGGACAACTGCTGCAGCTGGAGTGACTGTGCTTGGTGAGACAACAGTCGTTGTCGTCTGTGGTACTGCCGACTCCTCCCAGAATGGTGCCTTGCTTTCATTGGATGATGTCAACTTTGTCTGCTTCTGCTTCTGTTGTTTCTTCTCTGTTTTGTCAACTGACGAGGTGGTGTTGGTAGCTGTAGCCGATGTCTTCTCGACCGACTTATCTGGAACTCTCTCCTTCTCATCATCCTTCTTTCCTGTCTTCTTGTGCTGCTCAACGATCTTGTTTGATCCAGACCATCCAGTGGTCGTCACTGGGCTGGTAGTCGATGGTGTGGTACTCTCAGTGGCAGCAGCAGCAACAGAGGTTGGAGCGGCGACAGTCTCATTGCTGGTGGTGGACTGAACAACTGGTGACTTTGGCAATAGCAAGCCAGTGGCCCAGGCATTGACATTGGGTGGAACAACAACAGTTGGGGTCACAACAGGGCTGGTCTCTACATTGCTCGTGGTGGTTGTAGTGGTGGCTGGCACTGTCTCACCTGCTGGCACTGGTGCAGCTGGCTCGACGACTGGCGATGAAGCGGTCTTGGCTGGCTCGACGGGTTGGGCCTTGGCAACATAGGGAGTCTGTAGGGGCACTGGCTCGCTTCCGAGCAGGATACCTGTGGACCAGGCGTTCATTCCTGCTGGGATCTCTGGAACGGGGATCGCTGGTTCGGCAGGTTGTGTGATCTCGGGTGATGTTGGCACAGCTTGCTGCTGCACGGTAGCGAGTGGCTTGGTGTTGTACTTTCTGAGTTGATTGGGTGCAGTTGAGGTCCATGAACCATTGCTGTTGTTGTTATTGTTGTTGCCTCTCGCGAATGTATTGTTCGAGTGATCCGAGTCGTTACTGATCCAACCATCTTGATTCCTTGATTGGAATGCTCCAGTATGAGCATTCAGCTCATTCCACTGGTTGGCATGATGATCAATCTTTTGGAATGTCTTGAAGTTCTTCTTCTTCTTCAACTCATCATTCCTCTTGAATGTCTTGAGTAGTATAGTGTTCTATAATAGTTGTTGTTGGAATGTTAGACCATTGAATGAACGAAGGAGATATTGCTTTACGTACGTTGTGCGAAGAGTACTTGGCGTACTTTGACTTGAGTATATTCTGAAGACCATCCTTGAGTGCTTGGACCTTCTCTTGGTTCTCTGACTCATTGTTCCAAATGTTGATGCTTGCTCCCCAGCTTCTGAATGACAACACAAGTCCATTCTAAATGATCGTGTCATGAATGAACGTGCGAACGAGTGAGTTAGTGAGTGAGAGATCTTGTGGTCACATGACAACACTTGGGACAACATACCGTTTGCTCATACTGCTCCCATTGTGAAGCGAAGACGACAGTGGTGACCAGAGTGAACCAACTATTGATCATCTTGGTGTACTCCTCATTGTCCTTGATTATATAATTTACAGACTAAGAGTGAGAGATGAAGAAGGAGTTAGAGTCAGAGTCAAAGACATAGAGATATCATGTACTTACATATTTACCGCCATCCTTGTTCTTGATATCCTCCCAGGCTGGCTCGATTCCATCCTTGAACATACTGATGTTACTGTTCATTGGTGATTCCAAACTGCTCCACAGTTGCTTCAAGCCCTCTAGGGAGTTGAACGAACCGAGTCTGGAGATGTTCTGCAAGTACTGGCTGTTCTCTGACTTCTCCCTTGGCTCCACCTTGGACTTGGAGTCGTACCACAGTACCCATGACTCGTCAAACGTCTTTGTAAGATCGGCTGAAGACAATGCAGCATCCTGAGAGAAGTCCAATTGCAAGTCGATTGTATATTGAGGTTGTTTGTTTTGATTGAAGTTGTTGTTGTTATTGGCATTGTTGCCAAATGCTGTACTATTGTTATTGTTGGTTGTTGAAGACTCTACAATCTCACCTTCCTCCTCTGTACCCTCCTTTTGCTGCTGTTGTTGATTAGTTGAAGCTTCACCGCTGCCAACCATTACAAAGTCATCCTCATCTTCATTCTGAAGTATGTTGAAGTAGTTCATTGTATGTTGTCTGTTATTGTAGTATTAATTGTAGTTGTAGTAATAGAGACAAACAACGAGATATACAAGACAGTGATGTAGTGTGTTGTTGGATGGATAGTCGTCGACGTGGACAAGTATGGTGATGAGTCAATGAATGTATGAATGTGGGGTGATTGTATCTCTATCTCTCAGACTTTGGAGTGCGTGGGTTGGAAGATATTGACAAGTCAGACTGCCCTATTGTTTTGGATGGGTGGTTGTTGGGGCAATAGTTAATCGTCACCATAAAGGGATGGGAGAAGTTGAAAGAAGTTATTGAAAAAAAATGAAGTGTGACAAAGCAGTCAAAATGAAATCTCCAAAGTCTGAAATTTCAAAAAAAAAAAAACCCCCCCAAAAAGATCGCATAAAACCTTAATTCAGATAATTTCGGACATCAAGGGCTTGTAGCTCAGATGGTAGAGCGCTCGCTTAGCATGCGAGAGGTAAAGGGATCGATACCCTTCTAGTCCAAAAACTTTTTAAGTACTTTGATCACACCAAACTGTAAAATGAGGAACTTCCAGAAACATTGTCCTGGGCGATGCACCAACGTCTGAGCTCCCCTACCCACCGAACCTGAAAGGTACTTGGCGTCAACTTCACCAAGCAGGGCATCTACTCCAAGTCCGAAAGCACCACACTGCGGTCCAAGGTTGCAGCTCTCAAGTCTTACGCCCTCCCCCCTCTGATGTACCACTTCTATCTGGACTCACCGACCAAGTGGCAGATCAAGAAGATCGAAAACCTCACCAAATGGTTCATCTCAGCCCCCAAGACCACCGCCTACGGCTCCAGCTTCATCAATACGATGGCACTGGACCGCGCCGGCTTCCATTGGGATCAAAGTTGCCTCAACCTCTGGGACATTGGACTCAGATCAATTGCCTACAAGGTATGGGTGTTCAATCGTTTCCTCAACACCCCAGCCCATCTCACCCATGGCTACCTGGACTCGTGGAGAACTCAACACCGCAACGCCAGGAAGCGCCTGGGAGGCAAGTTCACTGGCCTCTTCCGCAAGTTCCACACACCTTGGATGGAGTTCCGCTCCGCCCACCTCTCCAGCCATAGCGACAAGGTACCTCTCTTGGATAGCAATGGTGTCACCCTCAGTCTGAAAGACATCTATGCCATCCTCTGGAAGGCAAAGTATTGGCGTCATTTATTTGCAATAATAATAAACTTCCACTCTAGTCAAAAAAAAAAAAAAAAAAAACTTCCAGAGTCGAATGATTTGATTTCCAAAGTGTTTTGATGTCGCTTCGCGCACTCAATCTCTTCATTCGATCATTCATAGAGAGTGGGTCTTGCCTGGCCCTCGACAATAAATGATATTCAAACTCAAACTCAAACGACGGCCTTGCGGAAAGGACCTCCTTTCTGGCATCACCATAAACTTAGTATTATCAGTCAAATTCAAGATACAAGATAATAGATTTTATTAACAAATATGGATTTTATCTTGTATCTATCTATCTATTATCTTATCTATATATAATATATATATAATTATTTGATTGAATACTCAACTTGTTATATCAAGTTTACTCACACAAAGTTATTAATAGAATTTGACCAGCGAGTGGATTCAATATTTTTCAACTGAAACACTTAAGGAACTCATCAAAACGAGTTTGTTAAATACTTTGATATATATAAGTGAGTAATAAAAAGGGGACCATTATTATAATTATTATTACATTCACCTTATTAATAATAATAATTTATTTTCTTACAATACAATGTCAAAAAGGATAATTCTCAATAACAACAGTCAAAATCGTATGATGAATATTTTCTTAGAAACTACATCAAGTCAGAAAGTCCAGACCTCATCGTTACCTTACTTCCTGTCAAAGAGACTAAGTGGACCAAAACTGATGGAGTAGCAACTACCACTTTCATAAAGACCTCCGAGATCCTTGATCCAACGGGAGGATATAAGAATGAGATAGTTCCCATTGTCAAACAGCCATATCTAACAGAGAGCTATGGAGAGTTTATTATCAAACTCTATGACAAAGATGGAAACTTTATTGGTGGGAAGGAAATCTTAATAGAACCTGATGAAGAGGTCTTAATCCCAGAGGTTGTGAGTGTGACTCACAATTCATGCCCGCCAATAAAAGATTGTCAAGTTCTCTTGGTGCAAATCAAAGGTGGGGTCCAGAATGTAGAATTCAAGGGTCAAACAAACCAGAATGGAGAATTCAAACTTCCAAAGGACATCCTGGATGGATCTTACATTTTACGGGCTTATCCTCAGAATCTCAAAGCAATTGAGAAGCAGTTTGTTGTTGCAATGGGCAAAAGAAATTACTTCCTTGCTAATGAATCCACAAATATCCATCAAGCCTATACCCCGTATGCTCATACAACTTCTCATCCTGAAGAAACTTTGGACTAGAATGGAAACTCAGAGTCAAAGGACAGAGGACTTATAAGAGATGGTGGCTTGAGAGGATCATCAATATTAATATTGGACTTATATAATTTACCGGACATACCTCTAACCAACCTCAAACTTGAAATGAAACTGATTGGAGCGGCCCTGGATATATTGAACAAAGATGAACTCAACAAGATCACTACTGGATTCCTTTCTAAATACTGCCAAGTATGGATAATCAGTGACTATTGAGAAAGACTATCAAAGAATCAAATCGATTTGATCGTTGCTCACTTCAACAATGGGAATGGTCTTTTCATATGGGGTGGCAATGAACCGTTTGTAGCGGATGCCAATGTTATTGGAAAGAGATTTGGACTTAGCTTGGAGGGAAATTATCACGGTTGCCAGATTGTTCAACTTACCATGAGATCTCAAGAGCCTGGATTCATGAACCACTCGGTGATGACTGGACTCTCAACTTTGTACGAGGGTAACACTATATCCACAATCAATCAAAGTCAATTCAGAGGAAAAGGATTGGTTGAGGTACTCTATGGTTCAGATAACAAACTTGTTACAGCAGCCATTGAAGACCCAGTTACCAAAGCAAGGTTGATGATGGATGGAGGCTTCACAAGACTTTATGACGAATACTGGGACACATGTGGCACCTCAAGATTCGTCTCAAACTGTGCTGGATGGTTGGCCAATCTCGAGTATCCCAGGGACATCTTGAAAGACATGCCCTCAAACATTTGATTCTACCAATTATTGGAGGATGGATGGACACCGTGCAACAAGAATTATTACCAACAAAGAGTTATTACATTCAAAACTTTATTTCTTTGACATGTTTTGCTCATTGGTGGATGAGACATTGAGCGAGAGCGCTGGGGGGATGACTGGTGCCTTTGGTCGTTGTTGTATCTGGATCGGCTTGGACTCATTGCCAGATTGTTGTTGTTGATGTTGATGATGGCCCACGCTGCTGCTGCTCTTTTGAATGATATCCGCTGGTAACTTGGACGTCAAGAAGGAGACGTCCAACTCATTGAACTTTGGCGAGACATTCAATGCCTTGTAGATCAGATGCAACTCCTCAGTGAGTGTCTCATTCCTAAAGCATACTCTGATGTCTGGAATATTGGTCTTCTTGATGTCGTTCTTTGAAGGGTCCAAGTACTCGGCACCCAGCCAGTGTGACTTGACATTGTGCTCAAAGCCACTTTGCAGGACACTGTTGCGCGCAATTTCACAAATGTCGCAAGGGCTCAAGTGCCACACCTGCGTGGCAATGCTGTACTCCTCCATCAACGGCTCCTTTGTGTAGTGGAACTGCAAAGGATCGTCCGTTGAGATACTGACGTTCAGTCCTCTGGCAAAGAACACTGGGAATGGGTTGCGGTAGTACGTCAGGAACAATGAGTTGTTACTCAAAGGTGACATTGCAATACCAATCTGAGTGAGATAGAACCTGTATGATTGATTGAATAGTTGGGTGAGTGAGTTGATCATCAATCAATCCAAATATCCAAAACATACAAGTACTGAAGTACTGGAGTCTTCCGCAAGTTGATGCCATGGTTAATGCCATGTGACAAGAAGAATGCTGCAGCCATGTGATCAGCCTCGCCAGCCTCTCCAGAGTGAGGTCTCAATGCAAGAGTGTCTGTAAAGTGTTGGTAGTGTTAGTGTGTGCGCAAGGGAGTTGGTTTGATTGATGGTGCCACAACATACTTAGACCACGCTCCTCTCTAAACTGATTGAGAGTGTAAAGGTTGGCATAGAGATAGTAGAGATAGTAGGTGTAGGGTGGATTGTGCTCGCTGGTCCACTCGCCTGGTGCCTGGAATTTCTCGGTGAACTTCTTCTCAAACTTGGACTCGTCGTCGACACAGTCGATGCCGACCACCTGCTGCAGGAACATGTGCAGCTTGGGATGCGCCTGGGGGTTCTTGGTGGCCTCGAACAGAGGCTGGAAGATGTTGGAGATGAACACCTGGAAGCTGAGCAGGTTGTCCGTCTCCTTATAGATGTCATAGAGACGTGGGATCTGGATCAGCCAGCGCACTTTGGGTGAGAAGAGCTCGTTGTCGATGATCCAGCTGGCCAGGTTCTCCCACTCGCTCATCTTGCGTCCATAGATCGACAGTCTGTACTCGGCGTTCTGGTATCTCGACTTCTCGAGGTCCTCAAACAACTCCTTTGTCAACTCGGCAAGGTATCTTCCCTTGATATGATTGTCCGTCTTGAGGAAGATCTCTCTCAGTCTTGATTGTCCACATGGGTTGTACTTCAAGTTGAACCTGTCGAACCTGTGGAACGTGTTGTTGTCGGCCTAAGTATGCGAAACAGTTAGTTGGTTATCCTTTGATTGATTGATTGATTGAATGGGTTGAGTGATGGACATACATGGACGTCTAGAGTGTCTACGCTTAGCTCGTCGACGTTTAGGTTCAAACTCTTGAACACCTCGGAAAGGGAGAGGTACTTGCCGTCACGGTAGATGACAGTCTCGCTGGGGGCATCCTTAAGCTTTCTCTTGATAAACTTGAGCAAGTGCTTCTGGTTCATCGACGATGAGTGATGAACGTGAGTATCAACCTTGCGGACATTGTAGAAGTCTCTATGAGGTGCGCTCTATATGTTGTTTGTTGGGACGCGTCAGTGTCAGGTGTCAGGTGTCATTCACTAACTCACGAGCACATACCTTTTGATGCAATAGCTCAGCACTGTCGTTGAGAAGCATGTGCATGTTGTATTTGGACTCGAGAAGACGGAGACGCTTAAAGGTGAAGGACTTGGCGGGACCATCGGCACAGAATTGCATCATCCTGTTGATGTCCTTGTAGTAGGAGTTCAGGGTGGATTGGATGTGGAACAGTGGCTTCTCAGCCTTCATCTCCTCCTCGTTCTTGTAGACGTAGAACACTCCATTCACTGGTTTGAACGTGTGTTCCGATAGTGTGTCAATTGGCGACTGGAATGGACTGTAAGGAGGCTTCTCACTTGGTGCAGTATCAGCGTGCCAAACCTTTGGCTGGAACAGATAACGATTACGCAAGTTCACCATCTTTAACAACTCCATGCACACATCACTATACTCTTCGATATCCTTCTCATCTGTTTGATTGATTGATTGAGTTATTGAGTGAGGAATGATTCCATGAATGAATGATGATGATGATGAACATACTCTCGTTAGTCAATATGATACGTTGGAATGTATGTTGTTGATCTTGCTTGGCCATGTTGAATGTGAATGAATTGATACTCTTGTCCTATTTGGGTATACATATGATTGTCAGTGATTGAACAATTGATTGATTGAATGAACATGATAGTATAAGTACCTCTTCCATGTAGTTCCTGTAAGTGAATTGATGTTGAGGGTCATCATCATGTTCATGCTCATCATGTTCAAACTCATCGTGATGATGTGAATAGAAGGACACCTTTGGTGATCCTCTCATTGGTGTTGACATCTTGAATGATTGTTATTTGGTCAATTGGTATTACAACTTATTATTATTATTATTATTATGTGATAATAGCGAGAAAAAGTCAAATGATTGACATAATCAACAACACATCATCATAAGTGTTGACCACCAATCTTGAGCTTGGTCCCAATCTTGAACAATTGTTAAAAGACAGTGAGGTCAAGTTTGATTACAAGTGTACTTCATCACCCAATAACGACCTTTGAAAACTTTTTATATATATAGATTTTCAGACCTTAGAAAAAACCAGGCAAACAGTAACCTTTCCATGATAGGTGATGAGGTTGTGCAAATTTGGGGGGGATTTTGATTAGTCAAAAACCGAATGAAAGTTGCAAAACAACACAAAATCATCATTTTTCTCACTCATCACCAACATCCACCATCAATCACGCATTTGTTTGAGTGAGAATAGGGGGTGATAATTACAAACGAGACTCAGATTGCTCCACCAGGTCAGAACTCCACTCCGTCCCCTATTTCACTGACTCAACTCCAACTACATCATTACACTTATTTATATCAATACTATTATTATCTGTATATGTATTATTTATAAATAATAATAGTAATAATAATGGATCAATCACATTTAAAGTCAACACGAGAGTGGCTACATAACAAGTCATCTGGAAACTTGAGTATAAATAATGGTGGTGGCGCAGATAACAGTGACATGGACAGGACACATTATTTCGTTCCAGAGGAGGAGGACGTCGATGATCAGTTTTTGACGAAAGAGGAGTTGACCAACCCAGTTGAGTTGGCCAAGGCTGTTAAGACAAGACTGCCACTATACGTACCAATCATCAAGTGGATCAGATCATATTCAAAGGACGATCTGGTCGGTGACCTTATCTCATCCGTAACCGTTGCCACAATGCTTGTACCCCAAGCCCTAGCCTATTCCGTACTTGCAGGTCTTGATCCAATCTATGGTCTATACTCTGGTTGGTTGCCACTCGTTGTCTATGCCTTTATGGGAGGTTGCAAGTATGTATTCATTCAATCACTCTGGAATCATTCCAATCACTCCATCATTCAAACACTCAATCAATTTGGATCCATTCCAAAACTACACTCAAACCCCTCGAACACTCCAATCACTCAATCTATCACTTCTGGAACTATTCCAATCACCTCAATCAATCTTGAATATTAACATGATTCCAATTCACCAAATTTAGACAACTTGCAGTTGGCCCAGAGGCATTGTTATCGGTATTGCTTGGAACTATATTGTTGGACGAGGATGTTGAACATAGAGCAGAGATTGCGCACTCTTTGGCACTGCTGGTGGGCATTGTCAGCTTCCTGTTTGGAATATTCCGTTTTGGATTCATGGGATCGATCATCTCGCGTTGGGTCCTCTCAGGCTTTATCAACGCCGTGGCACTAATCATTGCCATCTCACAATTGGAGCCACTGCTCGGCATCAAGTTCACTGAACTGCATCCGGGTGCAGGACCCTACGAGCGCTTCTGGTACGCCATCACACATCTCGACAAGGCCGACCACCACACCATCTTCCTCTCGATTGGCTGCATCCTATTCTTGTTTGGCATGCGCTTTGTCAAGGCCATACTCATGAAGAAGGGCTTCAAGAATGCCAAGTACATCCCAGACATCATGCTCATCGTTATCATCTCCATACTAATCGTGTGGTTGGGCAACCTCGAAGCCGCCAATGGAAAGGGTATCAAGGTATTGGGCTTCATTGACGGTGGGTTCCCCGTGCCATCCTTCCCAAGCTTCAGCATCGAGCACTTTAGAACAATGCTGCCAGAGGCCATCCTCATTGTGATCATTGGATTCGTCGAGGCAACTGCCGTCTCCAAGGGCCTAGCCACCAAGCACAACTACTCAATCAGCTCGAACCGTGAGCTGGTCGCCTTTGGCACGGCCAACATCCTGGGCTCCATCTTCAAGGCCTACCCAGTGTACGCTTCAATCCCACGTACCAGCATCCAGGACTCATCCGGCTCGAGGACCTGTCTGTCGGGCTTCCTGACCTCGTGTTTGTTGCTCATCACCTCAATGTTCCTCACGCGTCTGTTCAAGTACCTGCCCTACGCCACGATGGCATCAATCATCTTTGTCGCAGCATTCGGTCTGCTCGAGATCCACGAGGTCATATTCTTGTGGAAGACTCGCTCGTGGTATGACTTTGCGCAGTTCATGGTTGCCCTGTTGGCAACGTTCGTGCTCGAGGTGGAGATGGGCGTGCTCATCTCGCTGGGCATGTGCATCTTCTTGGTGCTGCGCCACTCATCATCGCCGCACGTCTATAGTGTGCTGGGAAGGGTTCCCGGCACCAACCGATTCAAGGACGTGAGCAAGTTCCCCGAGGCCGAGCCCATCGAGGGCATCCTCCTGATCCGTATCGACGAGGTGCTCTACTTTGCCAACATCTCGCAGTTCAAGCAACTGTTGGCCGAGATCGAGAAGATGATGGACAAGTCGGCGATCGAGGCTGGCAATGGCGGCACGCCACTCCAGTCGATCGTGATCAACATTGTCAACATACCCCAAGTCGATGCCAGTGCCTTGCTGACCATCCAGGAGATGGTGGAGGCCTACCACAAGCGTAACATCAAGGTGGCCTTTGTCCAGATGTCCGAGAAGATCAAGGACTCATTCAAGAAGTCCGGTCTATTCGATCTGATCACAGCTCAGATGATCTTTGAGTCCAACTACGAGGCCGTAACCTATCTCGAACATAACGCACCACAAGAGGGCGATGCTGTTGGAATGCATGATCTGAGTCTAGACATCCCATCAACTCGCGAGGCATTTGACAATGACGACGAGGACCTCAGCTACACTCCGCGCTCAGGTCATGGTGCCATCCTCAACAACGACATCAAACTGGAAGATTATTCAGACATCGAAGATTCAGAGGAGTTCATTCATCACAAGAAGTGATCACTTCAATCATTCAAACCAATAATGGCAAGGCCAGGCCAGGCCAGGCCAGGCAACTCATCAACAGGCGACAACCCATTCAAATATTGTATTGTTACCAACCAAACTACCAACTTCACATGCATTACAACAATCATTTGTTGTCAACGAAGGGTGGCGCATACTACCGCCACCTTCCTAGTCAATAAATGGAGTGATGGAATATATACAACAAGCCATTATAACCTTTATATCTAACTAACAATAAGTCATAGTCCATTGCTGCTTTGGGAACATTTGATTACGTCTTGATATCAGTTCATACTTGGGAATGTATCCATTCTGGAATAGACTGAGCATTCTGTTGTACTCCTCTTGGTAGTCCTCAGAGTCGTAGAAGTTGTTGGCCATCTTGATCTCCTCCCACTCGTTCTCCTCCTCCTTGGTGAATGTTCTCTCGCGCTCCTCCTCTTCGTAAGCATCGTCGTCGTCATCATTGAGATAGCCACCGCCATAGTATCCACTGCTGCTTGAGTCATCTGAAAGGTCAGTGTAGCAATCAGACACCTCTGATGGTGCTGATTGCTGTGGGCCCAATTGAAGCTGGTCCAAGTAGCATTGATAATGAAGCAGGGCAATGGCCACATCAGAGTTACTAGCATTTGATGAGCTTAATGATGATGACTGGCTGCTGTCGTTTGATTTCTTTGACTGTCTGGCACCATTATCTTCATCGTCATCGTTATCGATGCGAGGTGCCTCAACCTTGAGATATGATCTCAAAGAGTCCTTGAGGTCGCTGTCATCAATGATGAATCCATGTTTGGCGGTCTTGATCTGTCGACGAAGCTCCTTCTCTGCATTCTCCTGGCGCTGCAACTGGCGTAGCAGTTTGTTGTTTGTGTTGATCTCGGCCAAACGATCAAACTCACGTGGCGAGATGATCTTGGCGTCGTATTCGCCAAAGTCAATAGCCTCGTATTTTGTTCTGCGTGGACCAGAGCTCTCCTCACCGCCATATGTGTCATCAGTCAGACTGCCGGCAGCCTTCTTTGATAATCTTTTACGCTCCAACAGTTTGGCACGACTGTACAGTGTGTTCATGTCCACATCGCGCACCTCCTGATTGCTCCAATATGATGGATATGAAGTGTCGACCTCCTCCTTTCCCTTTTGTTTCGAACAGTTGTGGTTGCCACTGTTGCCACTACTGTTCGAGGTGGAAGCTCTATACTTGATTGCATTCTGTACAGCCTCCTGATGAGCCTTTCTCCTCTCCTCCTTTTTCTGTTTCAACACAGAGTATCCATCAGCATTATATTGTGAAGATGGTACAATGAATCCAATACTGTTGTCTAAACGTTCATAAAGTAAGAATATAATCACATTATTGAATGTAGGTGTACAACATACTGTGCTCATATTTAAAGTATACTCTTGGTGGATTGTCAAAGACTTGGATAACCTTGGCAAGACGGTTGTACTTTACGATGTAGTCACCTTTCTTGAAGTTCTTCTTGAATTGAGTTTGACGGTGATCATATCCAAGCAAGTCGTCTTCCAATGTCATAGCTGATGTGCTGTGTAGTAACCTGTTGTTGTCTAACTTGGCATCAAAAGGTTTGATGATGAATGATTATAAGTTATATATATATATAATTATGTATCTGTATGTGTGTGTCAATCACACATTTAGAGTGATAAAGTGGTTGCATAAACTTAAGATGGATATTTATAACATTGAAGAGAGATAAATTGGTTAACAATTTCAGAAAAATTGTAGAAGAAATGTGGGAGTGTTGACTTTTTGCGAATTCTGAACAAGTTGTGTCTTCCAATCGAGATAGATGCTTGACGAGCCTTTATTATTCCTTAGGCTCTGAGCGAGGAGCATGTCATTCTGTCGATGTAGACTCGTCGCAGTGTCAACACTCCAATCACTGATGTAAGGTTGGTCGTTCACTCTGATTGATTGTATATGTGTGCGACCATCTGTATGATTCGACTCGTACCAATGCAAGAGTTTGGTAATAGTATTATCATTGAACGATAATATCATGCTTGTTGTTAAACTAGATGTCAATCTCATTAGAGTCTACATAAGGTGTCGATGATGCTGTTGTCGAGGTTGTTGTTATCGTTGTTGTCGAGGTGTTTATCATGTTGTTGTTGTTGTTGTTAAGTGTGTTGAGATGCAAAGGTGTAGTGGCAGCTGATGTCTTGAGAGGCAGATCTTTCCATGGGTCTTCAAGAAATGAGTCTTTATAGTATGTTGTCGTGATGAACTCGTATGATTGATTGTGTGTCTGTGTGAATCCACCTCTTCCACCACCTCTTCCTCCACCTCCTCTGTGTCCTCCTCCTCGGCCACCACCTCTGCCTCCACCACGGAAGCCACCACCACCTCTTCCTCTTCCTCCACCTCCACCTCTTCCACCATTGAATCCACCTCTAAAGTTATTCTGTCCTCCTTGATACATTCTTATCTGTATCTGTATCTGTATGAATGACTGAATAATGAGATAATCAGTGAACTTTCAAAGAGATTTAGGGGGAATCTTGAGTGGAGGTCATCGGAAATGAAGTCCATGTTGAGCCACACCAAAGGGTGTTCAAAGTGGGCAACAATGGTAATATTGAATCATAATAAGATTATGATCAGATGATAATATCCAACAAATAAGTTATAAATAATGTTGGATTTGGAGAAGATTATAAAAGACGACTTATTGATTACGAGAGATGAGCATTGTGTTGGATGTAATGATGGTGATGATGATGGAGTGGACCTTGTATCACATCTACCAATGGAGGTCCAAACTATAATCATAAGACAACTGGATGTTGACTCTGTAAACAATCTAATGAATGTCTCACAATGGTACAATAACCTTGCTGGCAACCCTTTGATATGTATGTATCTCAAACATGTTTGAAACTCACTCTAATCTATCAATCAATCAACAAAGGGAAGGAGTTATGTTTCAAACCTAATGTACATAGTGGAATGTCATTGCCTAGAGAACTTCTTGGTGTTGGAACACATAGTTTACCATCTACAATTGATTGGAGATTGATCTATAGAGAGTTGTCCACTCTTCAAACAGAGGATGTAATAAGAGGTGTTGTTTCCTCATCATCATGTGATCGTTCCAGCCAAAGAATAGACAATACATTATTTGAGTGAGTATGACGTCGATTGCCATCCATGGACTCCAACATCTAACTAGACCTTACTCACTCACTTAAGTAATCCTGACTTCTGGAGTTCGACAGGATCGTCCACAACTGACGCCAATGAGTCATTGGTTTACGTGCTTGGACAACCTTATGCCATGTCCTCTACATTCAAAATCAAGGTTTACAAGTCATGGCATCAGTATGAGTAAGTAAGACGCAATGGATATGACTTTGGATCGATCACTTACATGTACACTTCACAAAAACACAGACATCCATGTTATCCTCCACAACGAATCAAGATATCCATTGGACACTTTCCTAGCGTCGACTATCATTATGTATCCAAAGAGTTTGATGTTGTCAGCGGCACTGATGGTATGTATCCATCATGGAGTAGACCAATCAATCAATCAACAAACTAACTCAATGAGTTGTCATTTAGACGAACAAATCTTTGACCTTGGACAACTTGTGTACGGAAGATATCTTAGAGTTGACCTCATTGGAAAGGTCCAAGCACAACTCTCTGACAACCTGTTATACACAGCAATTGAACGTGTCAAGATGGATGGTGTTTCAATTGGCAGATCACAATGTCCAAACCTCTTTGAACTACTCTCCAACTTTCAAGTCAAACTAACAAAGTATGTCAAATAATACAATGCAATGCTTATATTTGATGAGATATCCTTCCACTCTTTGGTCGTGACCTTTGTCCAGCAGGAGGTCTCCTCATATCATCCTCCATTCCATCATCGTCGAATGCTGCTGCGTTGATACTCTGTTGAAGTTTGAATGTGTCAAAGTTGTACTACAGTGATTGAAGGAGGAGGTGTAAGGACGTGGACATTGAATGAATGAAGTGCAAACATACCATTGATGCTCTCTTGGACATCTTTGAAAAGTTGTTCAATCGCTCCAGGTAGACCATCGTGGCCTTTTGATCATTCTCTCGCTCCTGTGCCAGTTGCTTCTTGGGGTCCACGCCTGGCTCGTCATCCTTTGATTTGTCGCGTGAGTTGGAATTGGCCACACCACCGACTGCTGGCTTCTTGGACTTGTCCTTGGCATGTCCATGACCGTGTCCATGTCCACCTCCACTATGATTAGAGCTGCTACACAATGGACACACCGTGTGCTTGCCAAGACATGTTGAGTGGATTGAATGACGACACTCAAAGATGATGATCAAGTCTGTTGGTGAAGCCTGTACACCAGATTGATTGGGGAACTCCTTCAGTGGTCGATTACACATCAAACATCTGGCAGAGTCTGGTGAGTAGGCCTTTGATCGCTTCTGAATGTACTGTGCGGTCGTTGTAAACATATCCCTCTGGATCAGTGCATTTGCTGTGTTTAGTATACTCGTCTCAAAGGTACATGTATCCAACATTCCGGCTACAAAATAGTTGTTAGTTAGTATGTGGACATCAAGTCGCGAGCGAGCGAGTACATACTGATAATTGATTTGAAGTCGCCAAACTCATCGGTACCATGGTCATTGACGATCTTTGTGAGAATGAGTGGCAGTGCTACGTAACCCATCATGCTGTTCAATATGTGATGCACCAACTTGTTCAAGAAGGTCGTGCATTTGGTGTAGACAGCACTCTTTGGTTGTTTGTTGAGATTGCCATTCTCAAGTGAATCACTACTATTCGATGATGATTGTGGTGGTGATGTAGATGTTGTAGATGTCGTTGAAGTCGTTGGTACTGATGAACCACTTAGACTTAGTGATGCCCTTGATGATAGTGCCTCCTTGGAAGTGAGTGATTGTTTCGTTCGCTTGACAAATGTTACAATGGTGTCTAGTAACTTGAACCATATCATCTGATTCTCCGTGCTTTGTAACTTTGCAGAGTTCCTCTGGCACAGCGAGATTGCACTGTTCAGTATATCCATCACCTCCTTCTCTTGTGGCGCTGGCTTGTCTGCTGTGGGGTCAGTGTTAGGACATTGATTGATTAAAGTGAAGGGAGAGAGATGATTCTTACCATTCTTGATATTCTTTACATTGGCAAATACTGTAGAGAAGTGTTTCAAAAGGTCTTCAATCCTTGTCTTGAGTGTGATCAGTATCATCTCAAGTGCCTTATTGACATCGCCAGTTCGTTCCAAGAGATATGTTGCACCCTCAAAGTTATTATATTGTTGACAAATCTATGTTTGATTGATTGATTGAGTTGGTATGAGTGAGTGGACGAGTGATGGTCGACCACTGGGAATCTTACCTTTAGACACGAGTCAAGTGGATAGTCATCATGTGTGGAGAGATACTTGTACACGGTCTGAGGTGAGTACATGCACATCAACTTGATGTACAACTCGTAGGTCTCATTGGATATGTTGATACCAGTCTTTTGTGTAAAGGTACCACGTGATACACTGTCATTGCCAAGTAAGCCAACCAAGTAGGTGTACTGCAGCTTGGGGAATGATCCCAGCTCCTTGAGTATCTTCTCATGGTCCGATGCAAAGTGATCCATAATCAATTGTGCCGTCTGAGTGCTGTCAATGATGATGAGCTGTGCCAACAACGAGATGGTGGTCGACTTGATACTCTGTCTCGCCTCATCGCTCAACTCGGTCATTGACAACAGATCCCTGATGTAATCGAATGATTGTGACTTGGTCTCTGGGTCCTTGATCTGGCACGAGATCATCTTGTTGTAGTTGGCCTGCAGGCCGTACAGATACTGGCTCACGCGATAGAACTCGTGGCCCTCGCACAGCACCAGCAGTCGCTCGTAGTCAAAGTCCTTGGTGTCGGGGAACTCCTGCAGGATGGTGAGGAGCGCCGACTGGCGGTCGACGCTCTCAAACATGGGCGTCTGGGTGACGGGCGCCGCCGCTAGCAGGCCCATCATCCTATTGAGTAGCTGTTGCTCGATCTTGGTGAACAGCTTGCGTTTGATGCATGCCGCAACCAGGTAGTACATCTGGCCCTGTACCTGCAGGCTGAAGGGCCAACGATCATTGTCCTTGGCGTTGTAGGGCTCCTGGGAGCGATCGATAACAATCAACAGTAGCACCGAGAGCATGTTGAAGTGGTTGAGGTTGGAGCGATTGACGTTGAAGGGGATGGGTGGGATCAGCAGGGGTGTGGCGCGATTGTGTGTGGCCAGATACTCGTCGTCAAACGATGACGAGAGGATCTTGAACATCTCGGTCGAGTCAAACTTGAGCAGATGGTACAGGCGAGGATAGAGTGTCGGGTCCTCGGGGAAGATGTTGCGAAGGAATAGATACTCGTACAACTCGAGCTTGAGAGTTGGAACCCGGCTCGCTGGGATCATGCCGCGAGGGAATGATCGACCCGTCAACGAGTACTGTAGATAGAGCAGCAGGCGATAGGCTACCTCTTTGGATCTATCGTCCAGGTCGATGTTTTCCTGATGTGGCTTGATGACGACCTCCATCATATCCTCCAAGGGCGTGATATAGTCGTCCAGGCCTTTGTTGTAGAGATAGATCAGCGCGCTGTACAGGCCGTGCTTGCGACAGAGAATGACGGTTTGGTGAAAGTCCAGACTGGCAATGTCCAGGTGAAGCAGACACTGCTCGGCCCGCGACAGGACCTTGCGCTCCTGGTAGTGTGACATGAGGTACTGCATCACCTCGGGGTTGAGATGGGTGAGTCGGTCGCGCAAGATGTACGGCTCGAGCAGCTCGAGTATCGTACCAACCATGCCCGCTTCGACATAGTAGTTGAATACCTCGCCAAACAAGAAGTCAGTGCGCTTGATGTCCACACAGAACTCAATGGCGATTAATGCCAGCTGCTGGTAGACGTTGAGACGCTGCACGGTGGGATCCATGAACTTGGAGTCGACAAACATCGACTTTGGTATCAGCGTGTGGTCCTTGATCATGTCGGGTTCTGATGAGAACACCAGACTGCAGAGCTGTGAGAGAATCTCGATTGTCTTGTCGCCAGTGATCACCTTTGAGTCGACAGTGTTGGACGATAGACCAGTCGTCGCCTTGGCCTTGCCCTCGTAAAAGTCCAGCGAGAGGCAAAGCGCTTCGAACCATTGATGGTGGCTGACCAGGATGGAGAGACGCTCGAGCCATGTGAGAATGTGCGCACTAAACAGGCCTGCATTGCCCAGCAGGTAGACATGTGCCTTGAATGTACGGATGGTGTTGTGGAAGGAGTAGACGTTCTGGAGCTTGGAATGATGAATGAGTTGCATTGACTTGATGTTGACGCTCTCCACCTCTTCGAGTGCGAACGGATCAAACACTCGCAGCTCGTCCTTGATATTGTGCAAGAGGATGGTCTGCGAGTCGAGCCACTCTAATCCGCAGATGTCATTGTCTGTCTGGTACTCGGCCACGATGATGAACTCGGGATTCAAGAACTTGACATCCATTGGCTGTGTGACGATTTGTAGAAGCTGTATGTTCTTGCCCCAGCCAATGGCGAGGATGGGCTCCAGGGGCTTGGTGTGTCCGAGACTCTTTTGGAAGGCGACCCTTCGCCACGACAGATAGGGCAGCACGCCCGTCGACTTGATGTACTGTGGCTTGGTGATCTTGTTGTTGAGAACACCAATGCCCTCCTGTGACGCCGTGATGATGAGAATCTTGCGCTTGGTGGCCAGAGCCACGATGAATGAGCGATCGGATGGATGTGGATAGTTGCCCGGCAAGAGCAGGGCGATCGAGAGCACCGGTCCCAGATTGCCATTCAGCAGCAGCTGTTGCTCGATGTTGTACGACATGAGTCCACGGGTGACTGTGAGGATGTTGGTGACGCCGTGCGCATCCGACGAGATGAATCGATGACCGTCAGAGAAGAAGCGCAGATGTAGTATGGGATGTTTGTGCATGTTGCTATCGAGCAGTTTGAGTGGCTTGCCGCTGACCACGTCCCAGAGGAACACCTGTCCATTCTGATGTCCACTGACCATCCAATCCTCGTTGACCTTGCAGCTGGGTAGATCGATTGCCGTCACGGAACCGCTGTCCGCACATATCGCACCACCAATGATACTTAGCAGTGCCTGATCAAAGTTGAACACCAACACA
Source organism: Acytostelium subglobosum LB1 (assembly GCF_000787575.1). Classification (NCBI taxonomy): domain Eukaryota; phylum Evosea; class Eumycetozoa; order Acytosteliales; family Acytosteliaceae; genus Acytostelium; species Acytostelium subglobosum. The sequence goes on along the minus strand of NW_012236526.1, from coordinate 1,156,497 downwards.
TATCCATGTGATGTACCTATACATATATACTTTGCAATCTATTTGAATGAATGAATGTCAGTCTCATGAGTTGGGCACGCGTGCATGACCTGGACACATACCGTGAAGCATGTGGGATAACCCATCTCCTTCCTGATGTCGGGCGATGACAGCTGTTCGGATATCTTGGTGTAGTATTGAGGCTCGACGACAATGCCATTGTAGGGCTTGCGTGCGTTCTTGGAGTGCCACAGCATGGGCAGTGGTGTGTCCACTGAGGACAACTGCTTCTCACGCTCCTCGGCAATGGTGAGCGGTGAACCGATTGGCAACTCTGAGCTAAATGCTAGATCGCTGGTGGAAGTGCTACCGACGACCATTCCAGTCTCGGGCACAGCACTGTCAAAGCTTGGGAGTCCCAGATCGCTGTCATCAATATTGTCCGTGTCATTGAGGATGTCCTCCAAGTCCAAATCATTGTCGTCCAAGTCCACATCATCATCGTCCTCATTCAATATCTTCTTGAGTAACTCTTGATCGACAGCTGATGTATTGGGTCGTTCGCTAAGTTCATTGAATGCGCCTCTCTGTAACATACACGTACGTGTTAGTTGGGATCGATAGATTGACTGGTTGATGTAAATGAATGAGAGACCATACGTTCAAACTGGATGTGGATGCAGAACTCTTCATTGGTGAGCTGGGGACGCTGTTGCTATGACTACTACTATTGCTACTGTTACTGCTGTTACTGTTGTTGTGGCCACTGACACTGCCACCACCGCTGTTGTAGTTATTGTTGTGGTTGTAGTTGTGCACGGATGATGAGGGTGTTGATACAAGCTGACTGACATCACTGCCAATGCTACTTGACGAGTGATGCAGTTGAGATCTCTGCAGCTGTTGCAAACCAAACAACTTGTTCTTCTCGAGTTGATGCTTGTGCTGAGGGTCGTACACTCTGACCGTTGGAGGTGGCGGTGCACTCAGTATTGAAACCATATCGATACCTCCACCTCCTCCATTACTAGTGTGACCATTGTGATTGTTGTTGTGACCATTATGTGTTGTTGATGATGTTCTATTTACACTTTTCTTTCCTTTCGTCGTTGTATTAGATGTTGTTGTAGTTGTCGTCGTCGTTGAAGTTGATGATGGTTCATAATCATCATTTCTAGAGTGTTTCATTGTTGTTGTTGTTGTTGTTGCTATTGCATGTGATGATGATTATGTATTGTTATATATAATATAATAAGATATCTTATTCTTTGTTTGATTTGAGGAATGAGTGAGTAGCAGAGAATGAAGAAGTTGCCAAAATGAATGAACAACACACAATTCAACTAGATTCTTGATTTTTGAAGTTCTCGATTCCAAGCACATCACTTGGTCTAGACTTCTTGAAAATTGGTACTGATTGTTTATCATTAATTTAATTGGGGATGGAGGCGTATCCTGGTAACTCGGACATTAGTGCAATACCGAGCGGGTACTTGATCTATTATTGAAGGTGAGCAAGCTCTACAACTTCAATAGTGATCCCTCTACAATAAATACATAATTTCTTAAGTCCACAAATATGTTGGGACAGAAAGATATTAAGCTTTCTAGAACAGATACTACACTTGATCAAAGCAATTATGCTTTGAGAAGTGAAGAAAAATAATCCTATAATTGACCCTTTAAATAATTTTCATATTCCAACTATGTTTGATTGTCAACATTTTCATCAATTAAACTTGAGATTCATTGTCAATGAGTTTGACAAATATTTGTTTGATTGATTATTGAATAATTATACAATATATTCGGGAATTATGTATTTACCATAATATGAATGATTCGGAATAATAAAGATAATGATTGATTGGGTGAGAGAAGAAGGTATACTTACCAATTGTAGGGACAGTAGTGATCATACAGGCTATTGTCTCACACAACTATAAGTTCCAATCTTGCACTTCCCTTTGGAACTTATTGTGGCGACCAGATCATTAGACTGGTCGGACTTTTAATTTGTGACAGTGGTGATGTGTGCGTAAATCGCAACATCACCTCCAAACCTTAATCAAAATAAAGATAAACATAATAATATACAAAGTCAATCAGAGTTTCGTCCTTCTAACTAACGTTATAGATTCTTTGATTGGGTCTTCGTTGGTACCATAGGTCCAAGAGAACAAGGGAAGTTTTAGATCACATTACCCCCCAATTTTGATTGTCCAACCAAACTTACTCACAAGATCAAAACTTTTTGTGTGTGATGCAATGCAAAGAAGACCAACCGACAAGTTAGAAATAAATAAATAACTAAAAACTATTAGATTAACACTTTTTGATCATAATAATGATGACTATGATTACATCATATTGTGGAATGTTTGACCTCCAGATGGAGATTGGCATTCTCAAACAGTCGGGGTCGGTTGATGTCTTTGGAAGCACCTAAGATGGGCGACAATGGTACACACCTTGAGATTGATATTGTGATCCTTATATCAATAGATAGATAATATATTAATTATATGTATTAAATTATATTATATATCATTAAATATTAATTAAAAATGATAACAAATAACGAAAGATCAATACCACATTCATATATATCTATGTCATCTGATGATGCATATTCATCAAGTGATACAACATCATCATCGTCATCATCGACTTCGCGTTCTATTTTGAGTCAGAGCACAGGTCCCGGATGTGGTGTGTACAATGTCAACTCATCTCCCACAGCCAACGCGCCTATTGGTATTGGCATGGTCAGCCCAAGAACCAGCAGCTTCCTACTAAAGTCAAACAATGCAATTGGAGGCATATCATCAGACCTAAGTCGCCTGTCAATGTACACCCGCGAAGCAGATTCGGGCTTTGGCTCTATGCTCTCTTGCGACGACGAGACGGAGCGCGAGATCAACACTGCCGAACAACTATTCAAACAACTGCCCGAACTAAGCTACAGCGTCACCAAGATCAATCAATGGGGCAAGCATCAGAAGCGCGTGCTGCGACTCACCAGTCGCGGTATTGCCAACGTTCGTGGAGAATACACGTCAAGCCTCTACCCTTACGCTGATGTGCGTGCGATATACTTGCGCGACTCTGAGGTGTTTGTGTTGGAGTATAATGGCGCAGCCCACAACTATGTCTACAAGTCAACGATTGGATACCAGATCGTTCAAGAGATCACCAGTCGTCTAAAGCTACGCCGCATCACCGAGAAGAAGAAGACGGGCTTTGACATCGCGATGAACTATCAACACAAGCTGTTGTCTATGCAGCCACCTGGCACCAAGCATGCCGCCACCCCAGCAATATCTCTACCCGTCCCCTACTCTGGCGCCAAGCATCACCAACAACAACAAGAGTACGCCAGTGGTGGAAGTAGTAGCTTCTTCTCAATGTCACCGATGAGTTCAATGTCCAGATCATTCTCATTCGATGATACAGAGTCGTCTTCAATCTCTTCGGCCTCGTTCTCATCATCACCGCCACCAAATGTACATCTAGCCGAGTCTTACGATGATGTTCGCATCCCACCAGGCATGCACCATCATCAACAGAGCAAGCGAGCAATGAAGCTGTCACAGATCTTGGGTACGACCGAAGAGCAGAGAATGCACTCAGAGATCGACCGATTGATTCTTGGTCCTGGCTCTGTGGAGCGTCGCACCATCCAGCACTTTATTAGCAACTTCCCATATATGTTGAAGCAACAGCCTCAAACCGTTGCCATCCAGGTGAGACAGTTCATCGATAACACAAAGATGAACATACTCACTGAGAAGCAAGAGCATCTAAGACGACTGTTGGTGGACTCGGGCGAGGCTACACATGAGGATGACGCAAACTTGTCTGCAATCATCGAGAGGAACTTGGAAAAGACCATTATTTTAAGACTGTACAGGCCTCTGCACCAGGCTATCGCGGCACAAGTGTCCAAGGACGAGACACTGCTGAGGCAACACATTGAGAAGTTGAAAGGCAAGCCTCAAGAGTTCTACGGTATCAAGAAGGAGTTCATCACACAGAGTAATTGGAAGGCTGCCATCCTTGAACTCGGAGGATTAGACCGATGTGTAGACATCCCTCAACACAAGCTAGACACGATCCTAGCATCGGCACGTGCCATCTACAACTGTGTCAACTACGAGCAACGAATCAAGAACAAGACATCCGATGATATATTCCTTAGCGCTGATGACTTCCTTCCCGTAAGCTATCGTTATGCCATCCACCATTCAATCAATCAATCAATCATTCATCATACTAACTGATCGATCAAACATAGATATATATATATGTAGTTGTTAACTCTGGAGTTAATGAGTTGGAGTTTATCAATCAGTACTTGTGGCAATTGTGCGATCCGGACAAGATGGGAGGCGAGGGCGGATACTACTTGACAGTGTTCAGCTCCACTCTCAGTCTGTTGAGATCACTCAAGATGGATAACTTTGAAACGGCAACGATAATAGATGATCTTATTCAATTCAGATCAAGTCCATCGAGCAAGTCTACAACAAATCCAGAGATGATCACTTCTGATGACGAGATGGATGGTCCTCCAACTTCACCATTATTATTGCCAACATCATTATCATCATCGCCACCCAACAGTTCCTTGGCTTGGAGTAGTGCAGCGGTGCCAAGACATCCACATGCCCTATCAGCCAGAGGTAGGGAGAGGTCAATAAGTTTGAGTCTCAATCGTATTGGTCTACCTCAAACTACTACATCAATGCTTGAATCACTCAATGAGCTGTACGAATAAGATGCAGTGCTGTTCATTGTTCCCAATACATTGTGATCACGATGACCACCATCCCTTTACCAATAAACTTGTTGTACTTTAACACTTATGAGGAGGATTGAGATTACATTTGGACAAGACCATGATAAAATTTCCTTTTAAGGTAAACACATGGATCTGGACATCGAATAATTATCAACTTTGTTTTGTGTAACAACCACGCACTCAAACAGATAATAACACACACACTTATTTATACTAACACACTCACCCTATGATCATTGGAGGTATGAATGAGTAGATGTGGGTGGGAGATGTCTTTAGAACAATGATGTGTCTGCCGAATCACCTTAGACCACACAATCTTAACATAATACGATCATCTGTGTGTTTAGTCATAGGTCAACACCTCTAAGTTATCATTCACTCAAACTACTTATTACTCATTATCCCAATCAATAATAATAATAAGTTAGACTAATAAATAATATTAATAATAATGGTAGGAATTAAGACTACGTTTAGAAATATATTACAACCTAAACAATTAAAGACAAAGAATGGTGGTGGAAGAGAGAAATCATCATTATTAAATACAAGTGAACATTGGTTTAAAGATATTATGTTCCATGGACAAAGATGTCTAGTTCGTTTACAACCAGAGGCTTTAGAGATTTATGATGATAGAACAAAGAACTTGATCAAAGAGTTTAGACTTGGAAATATAAAGACTTTTGGATGTAGAGAGAATGACACTGTTTGGGAGATGCAAGTACGAGAGGTTAACTCCCAAGGAATGCAAACATTCCAAAACTACCGACTATTCAATGACAACACCTACGAACTTAATAAGGTCGTAAGGAGGTATCTACTCAGTCTTCATAATGTATGTTAAGATAAGTTATGTCCTTTAATGGTAAAAGGATAAAAATTGTTAACTAATCATTATCCCTCGAAATAGGAAAAGATGGAGGAGCAAGCAATCCAAGATCAATTATATAACTCACCATCAATATGATTGAGCAAAAAATATTAATGATTGATTGTAATTATATAAAATTTATATTTTAATTTATATATTAAAAAAATGAAGGATCAACAGAACAAGTACTTCTTCTTCTTGATGACTTCAGTATTGTCATGCTCATCGGATGCAGTCTGCTCCAGAGCGAACTTAAGGAACACCTTTTCCAAAGATGTTTGTGACACGGAGAAGTCCAACACACCCAATGCTTGCTTGTTCGACTCGAACTCCCTAAAGAGACGAGCCAAAGACAGCTTCTCAGTTGGTATATCATAAGTGATGACTCCACCCAACTTCTCTACTAGTACTGCGTCTGGGAATTTGGTGCGGACAAAGCTGGAAGGAGAATGAGTCAGTCAATTTGTTATGTATGATTGATCATTCCTTGTGTATACATACTTTTGAATCTCAGTCTTGTTGGATGATAGGTCGACTGGCTGGATGTCCAGGGAGTAGCCAGAGCCATACTTGTGCTTAAGGTGCATTGGTGTGCCGAGGCATTTGAGCTTACCATCGCTCATGATGGCAATGCGGTCGCAAAGGAAGTCGGCTTCGTCCATTGAGTGTGTGGTGAGGATGATGGCCTTGCCCGTCTTGAGCTCGTTGATCAGACCCCAGAGATGTCTACGACTGGCTGGATCCAATCCTGAGGAGGCCTCGTCCATGAATACAACTCTAGGCGATCCAATCAAACTGCATGCCACGCTCAGCTTACGCTTCGTGCCTCCACTCAGCTCCTTTGACTTCTTGTGGCGATGCTCCTCAATCTCGAACTTTTGGATAAAGTAGTCGATCTGAGACTGGATGTCGGCCTTGGGCAGACACTTGATCCAACTGAAGAACTTCAGGTGCTCAGAGATGGTCAAGTTGTCAAATAGGATGTCAAACTGTGGACATGAGCCCACAGACTGGAAGGCCAGCTCCTTGGCAGTGTTGACGTTGTGTCCATCGATCGATCCACTGCCTGCATCTGGGTTGAGCACTCCAGTCATAATGTTGAGTAGGGTGGTCTTACCGGCACCGTTGTGACCGAGCAGACCGAAGCACTCTCCATTCTCCACGCCAAACCATACTCCGTCAACGGCGTACTTGATGCGGCGCTTGTGAACGCCACTCTTGTCGTCCGGCATCTCCTCAAAGAACTGCTTGAATATGCCGTCCACTGTGATAATACGGTTGTGATCGCCAGAAGTGATCAAGTTCCTCTCAGCAACGACATCAGCATCACCAGTCTTTTGAGATCTCTGCTCAATGTCCTTGATGGCATGTCCAGTTGGTCTGTTGATGATAAGCTCAGCAATGCTATGGTTGGATGGTTGATGTTAGTAATGAGAGTGATTGGGTGTGACATGAACACACATACTAAATGAGGAATAGACAGAGCACTCCAGAGATACACTGCATCATGATTGTGAGGCCAACGTTTCCTTGGTGTCTAACAATCTGTGAGAGTCCATTGTAAAGTGAATATGATGGCAAGAGTGAGAGAGCCAGTTGAACACCAGATGGTGCTTGTCCACCTGGTGCAGCGAATGTAATGATCACTGATGGAATCAATGAGAACAATGATGTCAATGGGTATAGCCATTCTTTGTTTGATTGATTGAGTATAAGTGTTGGGATTGTTCCAGTGTTAGTCAATCAATCAATCAACAAAAGAGTGAATGAATAAGAGATAATACATACTGTTGGCAGTCTCCTCTTTGTCGAAAGCAAACTGGAGAAGGTATCCAAATGGGATGGCTGAGAAACCAAAGCAAACAAAGAGGAAGAATGATCCTGCATTGTTATAGAAACCATCGATTCTTGCAATGGCCAATGCCATCCAACCGAGGATAGCGGGGATGAGGAAACAAAGAAGATCGGCCAAAAGGTAGCCAGACCAATATACCTTGCGTTGCAGTGAGTTTAGGAACAGATGATTCTTGATACCCTTCTCGCGATCAATCACGACCAAAATGGCAAAGTAAGGCACGAGGAACACGTATCCATACTGAATGAGGATTGGACCAATGTACTCAAACAACTTGAAAGTGACGCCAGAGTCTAATGTGCTTTGTCTCTCCTCAATGAACAAGTCGTGGCCAGTGAGATACTTGTCTGTTTTGTGGTGTACATGGTTAGTCACGTGACCAGCCGGTGGCAGGATGGCAAGAGTAGAGCACTACTTACACAAACTAATGTAGTAGGACTGAGTAAGTGATGGGATTGTGGAGGAATAGTTGAAATAGATGTTGGTGAACAATGATTGATTGTTGAAGTTGGCAAAGTCATAGCCACCAAGTTGATACATGAGTGAGTCGTTGAGAATGGCAGCATTCATATCAGAGATATTTGGAAACATCTCATATTGGAACTCCAAAGTTGATTGCATTACATTGAGCAATGGTGTCTCTGTTCCATTCACACTTGGATTGATTGTCAATGGCATCTTGGCGAATGGTACAACCATATTATCAGACAATGAAGGATTGATATTGATCAAGAAATTGAATATCAATGCCAAGAATATTGTAACAGCCTATAATTGAGTGATTGATTGAGTGAGAGAATGAGTATGATTGATTGAGTGATCACGATGGTTGATGTGTATACATACCGGGAACATGAATCCCATGACGATGAACTTAACATCCCTACTCTAATAAGAGTCGGTAACAAAGGCGGGTTAGTTAGATGATCATGTAGACCATTCACAATCATTCAATCAATCAATCAATAATATGACTTACAGATTGCAAGAACTTTAACCATAGCACAGCGGTGAATTGTGTTAACGGGTTGATTTGTCCCGCACCTTTTAATGCCATTTTATTAAAATATTAATAATAAATGTAATAATATAAGAGTTATATATAACTATGTACAAATAAGAAGTGATCTTTGTGAATGTCTTGTTAACATGCGATTTGAATCCTATTTGTGGACTCTGAACCCCACTTTCGCCTACCCCCACAATCGAAAGAGTGATATTTTCGTGTGAAAGCACCTAAACAGAACATTGTTTGTGCCAGAGATTCGTTGGGTCTGGTGAGTGAGTGGGAATGTGTGTGTGTGTGTGAATGAGCCTGGTTTTGATCACTTGGTATCCCGGGACTCAGGATTGAATGAGTGATCAGTAACTTTCAGACAGAGTGACCAGTCTAAATGATGTTGAAAAAACACTTTAGACACACTGGTTACATGATTAGAGTTATTAGAGTGAGCCTTTTGGTCGCTTTGGATGATGAGATTGAGTGAGTACTTTGGTCTGTGGTCAATGGTCCTGGCATCAATCATATGTTTGAGTGAGTGATGATATGGTCTGAACAACTGGAACTCCGAGCGACAAGGAAACATCTATTGACCATGTCCAATCCAACCCCCCATCTATTAATGTACATCTCTTCGCTTGTTCCTTGGATTGCAAGCGAAGTGTGATTGAGTGTGGGATGACTCTGGACCAGAGATCAGTCGGACAATTGGTTGAGTGATTGAGTGATTGATTGATTGAATGCATGCTGGAGCTGGATGGAACATGATTGATATATATTCTATGTTGTTGTTATAAAGGGCTTCTTTTGAGGGGTGAGGCGACTGTGGCGTTTATTTCTTTTGTTGCTTGTTTCTGGGCGGAGTCAGTGGTCTGCTGCTGCTGTCAGCAATACTCTTCTTCTTATCGGCTGGTTTCAATATCTGGAAGGAGCACATCAACGTCTCGTCGACTCCCATCATCGCACCGGCGTTATCAAACTCTCCAAAGTAGTTTGGTGCTGAAAATAAAGTTACAAGTTGTCGTTTCGCAAAGAACTCATAGCCATCCTCCACGACCTATTGATAGAGATAGAGAGTTAGATTGATTGATTGATTGAGTGATTGAACCAACTTCCTCGATACATACTTGATGAGCTCTACATATTAGATCTAGGTCATGCTTCTTTAAAAATGATTCTACAACGTCTGGACCGAATATATATGATACTCCACGGTCATTGTCCTCCCAACCTTGGATGGACTTCTCGGGGTCGGCCCAGAGGAGGTCGCAGAGCAGTCCGTTGTCGGGCACGACGGTGGGACGCTGGATGCGACGGATCTGGTCCATGGACTTGAGGTCGGGCGACAGACCACCGTGCATGCAGAGGATCTTCTCGTCGATGATGGCGGCCACCGGCAGACAGTTGAAGCAGTCGGTGAAGGCCTTCCAGAGCTTGGTGTTGTAGCGACGCTTGCACTCGTCGTAGAAGCCGTAGATGCGGTTGATCGAGGCGCACTCGTGGTTGCCACGCAGGATGAAGAAGTTCTCGGGGTACTTGATCTTGTAGGCCAGCAGCAGACAGATGGTCTCCAGCGACTGCTTGCCACGGTCGACATAATCGCCCAGGAACAGGTAGTTGGACTGGGGTGGCAGGCCACCGTATTCAAACAGACGCAGCAGGTCGTAGTACTGTCCGTGGATGTCGCCACAGATCTTGATGGGTGCCTCTAGCTCCAGCAAGATTGGCTGGTTGTTGAATATCTCTGTCGCCTGCACTGTCAGATACCTGATCTCCTCCTCACGCAGATCCACTAGCTTGCCAGGCTTTGAAGTTCTAGGCTCCAATAGTCTCTCTATTATAGAATCCAAGTCAATCTCCATTTCTGTGTGTATATATATATATTTATGTGTATGTGTTGTTGTTGTGTATGATTGATATAACTATCTATCTATCTATCTCAATCACTATATCTATCTGTTTGATGATCTTTCTTGAATGAATGAACTGATCTGTTTTGTTAGCAACTTGATTGATTGATTTAACTACTGCCGACGACTATGACTACAACTACAACTACAACTTCAAGACTACTTGTACAACATATAATAAATAAAACAAAGAGAGATAGACTAACTAAAGGTGGTGATCACAACTCTAAGTTGAAGGTGACAGTCACAGACAACATTGTTGTTGGAGTGACTGTGATCACTCACAATCAATCAATCAATCATTAAATTGATTACAACTGCTGATGTTGTACATACAACAACAACTCCTCGCGTGATGTCAACAACACTCACACACTCACTCACATGAGTTGAGTTGAGTTGAGGTGAAGTGTGCGACACACAAACACACAAATAAAGTTATCTCTCTCTCTCTCACTCCAAGTATAAATAGACACAGGGTAGAGACATGCCGACCTAACTAAACATCACTGATGTCTTGAATAGAGAGGTACTTTGTTTGTTTCATCAATCATGATTGTTATCGAGGTGAGTGATTGTGTGTGAGTGTAGTTGACATAAAGAAGATGTGATTGATCTGATCAGATGCTATTGATTGATGTAAGACAATCCACTAATGAAGATCTTAGATATCTGTTGTTGTTGTTGTTGTTGTGTGTTTGTTCGTTCCTGATGCTGTGTGTCGCAATAAACTACATGTCATGTATCAAACATGTGATTGATATAAAGAAAGAAGAAGAATTGTGATAGTTTACCTATTATGATGTTGTTGATGAAGATAATGATTATGTCTCGTAAATAATATATATATTATAGAGTTATTTATATTCTACAGATACACACACTAAACAAACAAACAAATAATAATATTATTTTTATAATTATAACAATAACCGTCCTATCTTTGAGTGACGCGTTGGCAAAGAACCTGCTGTTTGAGAATTGTTCATGGGGGGAAGAGAGATGGAGAAAAAAGAGGGGTTTGGTGATTAATGAAAAAATTAAAAATGGAGGGAAAAGTTGATTGATTTGAGGGCCTTAACGTCTCTAACCAACCGTTGGACCTGCCTGGTGATGGGCTGGTCCAAGGTCCACATTCATCCATTGTTTGTTGTTGATGTAATAATAAAAGGGTTGTAGCTTTGCACAGTTTATTTTGGATATGGATGGGGTATGAATGCTTCATTCAGGATTATCGAATGGACGCCTGTCTGGTGAAGTAATGCGTAAAAGTCGTGTGATGGAGGATGATTGATTGATTGAATGATTGAATGAATGAATGATTGAACTTAATCCAGTCCGAATGGATTGTTGCCTCCGCCAAGTCCTCCCAGACCAAGTTTGCTCAGATCGCCCATTCCTTTCATGTTCTTGACAGAGTTGAGCATGTTTTGCAGACCGCCCATACCCATCTGCTTCATCATCTGAGGTGGAACCATTCCCGCCAGCTGTTGCATGTTCTGTTGCATGTTGCGCTGGTTTGGCATGCCACCATTCGACGCCATCTTCATCATGTTCTTCATTCCTGCATTCTTAAACATCTTCTCAAACACCTTCTTCTGCTCCACCAGCTCGGCCACCTCGCGTGGATGTCTTCCCGAGCCTCTGGCAATTCTTAATATTCTAGTTGGTGTCATTGGATGCTTTCCATCCAGTTCTGGATTGAAGTGAAGTGGAGTGATTGAGTGAGTGGCTGACCTGATTGAATGAATATGATTGGTTGAATGACTTACCTCCATCAGTCATACTGTCCAATATATTAATAAATGCCTTAAACTTCATGTTTCCATCATTGCCTTGTAGCATTGGCATGTTGTTCATTCCAGGGAACATCTGTACGACTGAGTATCAAGTGGACTTGGTAAGTACATTGAAGGTGGGACAATGAATGAATGAAGGTGGACAACGAACATACATTTGTCAAGTGGACCAAGGTTCATAATCTGTTGGAACTGTTGTCTCATGTTTCTAAAGGTGAAGTTACCGGCGGCGATCTCCTCGAATGCTTTGGTATCCTTTGGTACAACATCGGCAATCAAATTCATGACACCAGTCATATCACCCATGCCCAACAGCTTGCTGACGAACGACTGAGCATTGAATAGATCCAAGTCTGGAATATGCTCACCTGTACCAATGAATATAATTGGACTCTTTGTAGCTGCCACGCTGTTTGATTGATTGATCGATGATTGAATGAGTGAGTTAACATGATTGATTGATAGAATGATCGATGTCAACATACGCAGAGATAGCACCACCACCCTTTGAATGACCATCCATCTTGGTGATGATGACTGAACCGACTTTTACAGAGTTCTTGAAGGCTGTGGCTTGGTCGGAAGCAGCTTGACCAATGGAACTGTCCATGACAAAGACTACGTTGTCGGGCTTGACGACGGTCTCGATCTCCTTCATCTCCTTGAAGAGCTCCTCCTCCTGCTTGTGACGACCGGACGTATCGACGATGATGATCTCGGCGCCCTCCTTTCTGAAGATGTCCACACCCTTCTTGGCGACGGCGACGGGGTCGCGCTCCGTGTCACTACCATAGAAGGGGATCTTGGCTTTGGTGGCATTGTGTCGCAGCTGATCGAACGCACCAGCACGGAATGTATCGGCACAGACCATCGCAGTATTATATCCATTTCTCTTGTAGTAATGTGCCAACTTTGTCACTGAAGTTGTTTTACCTGCTCCCTGCAAACCTACAAACATAATAACGTTTGCCTTACCTCTTGTAGGCTTCCAAGGTGCAACGCCTGGATCCAACAACTTGATCAACTCGTCAAATACAACCTATCATTCGTCATCATAAAGTATGTAAGTAGGATGTCCTCATTCAATCAATCATTCAATCAATTGATTGATCATACCTTCTTGATGATTCTTCTCTTGTTTAGACCTGCAGCCATTGAATCCAACTTGATCTGATCTTTGATACTCTTTCTCATTTGGATGACCAACTTCATGTTGACATCTGAACGAATGAGAGCATTTCCAATATCCTTCAACAATAGATCAATAGTCTCATCATTGATGATTGTGGCATTGCTCATATTGGACAATGCCGAGCTAATTTGATTACCCAACTCTGCTAATACCATCTTGTTCTTTCTCTTCTACTACAACTAATAATAATAACTAATACTAATATAAAGATATTGATTGAATGAGATGAATGAATGAATGAAAGTGAGAGATTATCTCAAGTTCAAAAAGAAGAAATTGGGAGTTGGTGGTGAGCGACAGTGTGTGGGATGAGGTGTTCACTAATTGACTTCTCGTGGGAAAGTCAAACAATGTTCAAAATTCACTCACTCTTATTATCTTATTATTATCTCATTTGAATGAATGAATGAATGAATAGTGTATATGTTTACTTCCTTTGAATGATATCAAACTCCATTTCTATAACATCACTGATACCTGCTCTAACCTTTTGACCAGCCTTGAGAGGTCCAACACCAGCTGGTGTACCTGTAAGTATAACATCACCTTCCTCCAATGTCATCACCTGGCTCACAAATTGGATCAACTCGGGAATACTATATTATAGTGTACATGATGTTAGTTCAATCAATCATGTCTGTCAACAACAATAACAACAACAACACTTACCCAAAGATCATCTTGGAGGTAAAGTCCTTTTGTTTGATTGCACCATCGACTGAGAGCCAGAGTTCGATGTTGCCTGGGTTGGCGATCTTGTCTTTGGGGATGAAGTCAGAGATGGGACAGAAGGTATCAAAGCCTTTGGCAATGGTCCAGCATTGTTGCTTCTCTTTGGCCTTGGATTGGAGGTCGCGGGCAGTGAGGTCCAGTGCCAGGGTGTAGCCACCGACGTGATCCATTGCGTTGGCGCTGGTGATGTCTCTGCCTCGCTTGCCAATCACCACTCCCAATTCGACCTCGTGATGAACGTCGTTTGTCTGACGAGGAATCTCGATTGGACTGCCCTGACGCACATAACTAGACATTGGCTTCAAGAAGAAGAATGGCTCGGTTGGTACCTCATTTCCCAACTCCTTTGCATGTGCCACATAGTTTCTTGCCACTGCCACTATCTTTGATCCCTTTTCCCAGAACCTTATCATGTTTGACATCTTATCTATCTATTATTATGTATTTGTGTAAGTTGGGAGTTGAGAGTGATTGATTGACACGATTCAAGTTCAAAAAGTTGATGGAATGAGTAAATTGCAAAAATATCTATTTTGTTAAGTTTTAGAAAAGTAGAGTCACCAGGGCACACAGAAGGGCCACCAACATCATGGATGGAGTGATCTTGAATGATGAGCTGAGTCCAGTGGTGGACGAAAGAGTTGTTGTTGTGGTAGTGCTCGATGGAGTAGTTGTGGAAGTTGTGGTCGAGGGAGAAGTAGTAGTAGCAGTAGTTGATGTTGTGGTTGTTGTGGTCGTAGTTCCACTTGGTGATGTTGTTGTTGTGGTGGTGCTCGATGGAGTAGTTGTACTAGTGGAGGTTGTAGTTGTAGTACCAGGATTGGTAGTAGTGGTCGATGTGGTACCATCGGTTGTGGTGGATATGGTTCCAGATGTTGTGGAGGTAGTGGAGGTAGTTCCATCGGTTGTCGATGTAGTTCCATCTGTTGTTGTCGATGTAGTTCCAGATGTAGTTGGGGTAGATGTAGTGGAGGTAGTTCCATCAGTTGTTGTGGATGTAGTAGTAGTAGTTCCATCGGTGGTGGGGGTGGAGGATGTAGTGGAAGTAGTTCCATCGGTTGTGGTGGACGTAGTGGAAGTTGTTCCATCTGTTGTTGTGGTGGTGGAGGCAGGGGAAGTAGTGGAGGTAGTTCCATCGGTTGTTGTAGAGGTGGTGGAGGCAGTGGAGGTAGTTCCATCTGTTGTTGTGGAGGTGGTGGAGGTAGTGGAAGTAGTTCCAGCGGTTGTGGTGGAGGTAGTGGTAGTTGGGTTGCAGTTGGGATTGATGATGATGGATGGTCTCTGGTATGCAACAAACACTGGATCAAAGACTAGAGTATTGGTGAATGATGGTGCGACAATTGCATAACGAGTGACTGTGGTTCCATCAATGGTTGGAAGTGTTGTGTCTTGGACAACTTGGATCTGGAACAATCGGGTATCGATGTATGCACGATCAGAGATGTGAACCAACATGAATCCAACTGGCGAGTCCAATGTGAATGACACTGGCATGTTGACATTGTCAAATGGTACCAGTGATGTTGAGGCAGTGGAGCAGTTGTAGTTGAATGTTGATGGTGTCTGAGACTCATAGATCACTCTCAACACATTTGCTTGGGAAGTGAACTCCCAACCAGAGATGGCAACAGTGTGCTTGACTCCACCAGCGGGCACTGGGATGGTCTCGCCGGCGTACTCAACATCAGAGGCTGAGTTGAAGAAGTCCGTCTTGACCTGGATTGACACGCCTTGGACTGTGGCGTTATAGGTCGATGGAGCAGACTCAGACCATGAGGCACCAATGATGGTGATGATCGACACCACTTGGTTGGCATTGTTGTCATACTCTTGAATGTAGGCGATCTGGGAGGTGAAGCTGACGAGCGAGGCAACTTGGAATGTGACCTTTGATGGGTCGAGAGATGGCTGTACAATGCTGTCAACAGCCTCGGCACAAGTTGGGCCGGAGAATCCAGTTGGACACACACAGTATCCATCTTGGCAGGTGGCACCGTTGACGCACTGGGAGTCACAGTTGTAACGGCTGTAGAGGAAGACTTTGGCAGTGGCTGAGATCTGGTCGTTGGAGACGACAACTGGAAGAGCCTCAGTGATCATTTGAGCAGAGACAACACCAGATGAGAGTGAACAGACGATGGTTGTGGTTCCGGTGAGCACACCATTGGCACATGGGAGACCGGCGACGGTGACTGTGAATGGAGAAACAATGTGTGTTCCTTGGATGGTGACCTGGCCACCGGTGGGTGGGACTGAGGATGCGTAGCTCACGGTTGGTGGGAGTGAGGAGTAGGTGGACACGGTTGAGGCAACCTTGTTATCAATGGAAACGGAGATGGCACCCTCAAAGATCGACCTGGAGCCAAGTGTGCATGTGAGTGATGATCCATCTTGGGCGGCATACTTGAGTGCACAGTTCATTGGACCGAGGGTGATGGCCATTGTTGTGGCGGTACCGTTGGCCATTTGAGAGTTGAGGTATGATCCACTGATCACGACATCACCTCCATCTGCGTGGATGGCGGCAACATCATTGACGATTGGAGTGACGACAAAGATACCTGAAACTGATTGACCTCCAACTGTGATGCTGATGGACTGGGATTGGTAGACGGCTGGGATCGAGAACACAACGGACGTGTGGGTGGCAGAGGTACATGTCATTCCAGTTGGGGCGGTAACATCATCAGTGGATGCACCAAAGTTATCACCATTCACAGTGATTGTCTGACCATTCTGCTCGATCAATCCACTCATTGAAGGTGGGAGGTAACTGAATGTGTTGATGGTTGATGAATATGCGCCAATCTTGATCGTGACCTCAAAGTTGGTGCCAACACCTGGTGGTGCCTGGACATACTTGGTGGTGGTCAAGGTATCAGCGGTGATAGCGCATGACACTCCATTGATGGTGACGGTCATCGTGGTCTGGGTTGAGTCGGCATTGAATGAGTTCAAGTATGTTCCTGTCAAGGTTACCTGGGAACCAATGGTTTGCGAGGGTGTGACAGAGTCGAGGATTGGGTACAAGGGTGTGAGGTACTTCAATGTGGTGGAGCCAATTGTTATGTACACAAAGTCGGCCAGGGCATGGGCAGGTGCTTGGAATGAGATTGTGGTACTGTCCGAGGAGACTGAGTATGACATGATTTTGGTTGCTCCGTACTTGATGGATGTGGTGACTCCTGCGGCTATCAAGTTGGTGCCAGTGACTGTGATCAAGTTGGTGGCATCAACCACGACAGAGTCGATTGTGGGCTGGCCATAGGCAAACACGGTGGTGTCGGTGGACTTGCTGTCGATGGTCACTCTGAGTGTGGGGGCGCCCGTACCGGATGGGAGGGTACATGTAAAGCGAGCCTGGTTGTTGTCATCAACAATCTTGTTCACATTGGTGCATGGAGTGCTTGGCAACAAGGTCACCGACTTGGTGGTTGGGTCTGTGTTCTGGCGGGCAGTGGTGAGGAAGTATCCGGTGATGGTGATCTCGCCTCCAGTGATTGGTACTGAGCTGACAGTGTTGATGATTGGTGTCAAGTCGAATGGGATGGTGGTGGCTGAGGGCTGGGTGTCGACGACAACGTTGACACCACCATTGAGAGCGTCCTTGGGAATATTGACAACGATTTGGTTGTCGGTGATTGATGTTGGGAAGTTCGAGCCCGAGGTTCCAAAGACCACAGAGACCTTGCTGGCATCAGTTCCAAAGTTGACACCAGTGACGGTGATAGCCTTCAGATTCTGGTTGACAGAAATGATTGATGGTGCTTGGTAGGCAAAGGTAGCTGGGTTGGAGGCCTTTGAGTTGATTGAGACGACGGCAGTATGGCCAACACCAGTGCCAGCAGGTGCCAGACAAGTGACGATGGTGCCAGATGAGCCGGTGAAAGCTGCGCTGGTGCATGCGATGTTGGTGTCGATGGTGACTGATGGCACAAAGGTATTCTTGAAGAAGTCAGTCGATTGCATGAAGATGCCAACGATGGAGATCATGCCTCCAATGGCGGGTGGCTGGCCAACGGTCGACAAGATTGGTGTGAGACCAAGGAACTGCGTGTTGGACGACTGACCACCAACAATGACGTATACATCATCACTCTTGGATGACGTTGGGATTGTGGCAACGATCTGGGTGTATGTGACGGTGAAGGCTGATGCCTGGACGGTCGCTCCATTGATGAAGACACCAATGGAGGTGGCCTGTTGACCAAAGTTGGTTCCAGTCACAGTGATCTGAGCGGTAGTTGTGCTTTGGACAACGTTTGTAATGGATGGTGCGAGGTAGTTGAATGTGCCTGTCGTGGACTTGGGGCCAATTGTGATGGTGATGGCAGTGTTCATTCCAACGCCAGCGGGTGCGGTACAGGTCAGTTGGGTGTTGCCTTGAGTGATGGCTGCACCGGTACATGGCGTGTTGCTGGCACCGACGGTGACGGTTTGCGTGAGTGGGTTGTTGGCCGAGTCGACACTGTTCAAGAACTTTCCGGTGATCACGAGGGCACCTCCGTCCGTGGGGACGGCGTTGGCCGAGACAAAGATTGGTGTAATGGACATAGTAATCGAATTTGATGGGGTACCAGAGACGGTGACCTTCAATGGGCCGTTGGTGGCGGTGGCTGGGAGTGTGGCCGTGATTTTGGTGTCGGTGACAGAGGATGGCGTGATAGTCATTGAGCCGAGTGTGATGACTACGTTGCCTGCGACGGTACCATAGTTTGTTCCTGAGATTGAAATTGTATCGACAGTCTGTCCAACACTGACAACTGTTGGTGTTGGGGCAGCAAAGGTGAAGGCATCAGAGGCCTTTCCATCGATTGTCACAACCAGAGAGTGTGAGCCGGTGAGGGCAGGGGCGGTACATCTGAGCGAGAGGGCGTCAGGGTTGGATGGGCTGGTGCATGGTGTCGAGTCGATCATGATCGAGACAACACAACTTGATGAGTTGGATCTGATGATCGAGAGATAGCTGCCCGAGATCAAAATGCTTGAGGAAGCGCCAGTTGAGACGCCAGACACACCAAGGACGATGGGCTTGATGGTCACGAACACAGAGTTACTAACTTGGGCAGCGACTGTGACGGACAATGGGCCATTGGTGGAGGCGGCAGGGAGAGTTGCTGTGATCTTGGTATCAGTTACAGATGATGGTATGATCGTCAATGTGCCGAAAGAGATGGACGCATAGGCTGAAGCAGTACCATAGTTTGTGCCTGTTATGACGATGGTAGCTCCAGTCTGTTGGACACTGGCAACTGTGGGCAGAGGGGCGCCAAAGGTGAAGCCATCTGAGGCCTTGCCATCGATGGTCACAACGAGTGAGTGTGCGCCGATGAGAGCAGGGGCAGTACACTGGAGCGAGGTGGCATCGGGGTTCGATGGGTTGGTGCATGGTGTCGAGTCGATCATGATCGAGACAACACAGTTGGATGAGTTGGATCTGATGATCGAGAGGAAGCTGCCCGAGATGATAATGTTTGAGGGGGCACCAGTTGCGACACCAGACAGACCATTCACGATTGGCTTGATGGTCATGAACAATACGTTGCTGACTTGGCCACCGACTGTGACTGTCAAAGCGCCGTTGGTGGCAGTGGCTGGGAGTGTGGCTGTGATCTTGAGGTCGGAAACTATAGTTGGAATGATGGTCAATGTGCCGAGTGTGATCACCACGTTGGCGGCAACGGTACCAAAGTTTGTTCCAGTGATGACCATCGTTGGACTGGTCTGCTGGATACTGGCAATAGTTGGCAATGGGGCGGCAATGGTGAATGGATCAGATGCCTTTCCATCGATGGTCAAGACGAGTGTGTGCGATCCGGTGAGGGCTGGGGCGGTACATTTGATCGAGGAGGCGTCTGGGTTTGATGGGCTGGTGCATGGAATCGTGTCGATCAAGATGGACACAACACAGTTTGTTGTGTTTGAGCGGGTGAGCGAGAGGAAGCTTCCAGAGATCACAATGCTCGAGGGGGCACCGGTGGAGACACCAGAGACGCCAGTGACTGCGGGCTTGTATGTCATGTACATAGTGTTACTGGTTTGGCCACCGACTGTGACGGAGATTGGACCGTTCTTGGTTGTGGTCACGATCTTGGCGGTGTAGGTCTGTGGGTCGGACACGGTGGTGAGCGTGGCAGTGCCAGAGACGGTTGGGATGGAAACGATCGTGTCGGTGGGGAGCACTCCAAGGCCTGTTCCTGTGATAACCAAGATGTCTGCGTTGTTGGTTGGTTGAGTGATCACTGGTGCTAGGTAGGTGTAGGAGTACGTGGCAGACTGGCCACCGACAGTCAAAGTGAAGGTCTGAGTGCCGAAACCACCTGGTAAGTCACACTCGAGGGTATAGTGTGCTGTGACAATACGGCAGGTGACAGTGTTGGTAGTGCTGGCGCCGAGAGTGATCTTGGCGGTGATGCTACCAGCCGAAGAACCATAGTTGGTGCCAGTGAGGGTGACCTTACCTGGGATTGAGGTGAGGGCCGGCAAGATCTTGGTGATCGTTGGTGGGTTGTAGGATATCTTGAGATTGGTGAGTGAGTAGGACTCAATGTTGACGGTAACGAGGTTGTTGGTGCCAGTGCCCTCGGGGATCAGGAGGGAGAGTCCGGTCATGCTGGTCTGGTACACGTTGGGGTAGGTGTAGGTCACGCTGTTGAACACGAACGAACGTTGGGTGAACTTGAAACCAACCGATCCTCCTGCGGTAAAGGCGACGGTTCCTCCCACTGTGTCAAGCTTGATGGTAACAGCTGCGGCTTGGGTGGGTTTGAAGCCTCCGAAATAAATAAACTCTCCGAGCAATGCATTGCCGTCAGTGATTGAGTACTGTTTACCAACACCGAGCTCCTGTCCAAAGGCGACCAGGGCTGTGCTTCCGGACATCTTGTCACCGGGACAGTAGACTGCTGCAGGCAAACATGTGCTGATGGGCGAGTAGGCGACGACATCGTCATAGGGACCTCCTGTGGCGAGGTAGGTGATATCGCTAAAGCCAGATGTCAAACCCTCACATAGCTTCTTGGTGCCAATGTTGTAGTTGCTGACGATGGCATTGGACTGGGCCGAGTTGATAACGGCAGCCATGTATGCTACATTATTGTCAATTGCTGGAGATTGATCCATCCAATTATATACATCGTTGATAGTTCCCAAACAATCAACGCAAGCACGGATCACAGTCAATGTGTTGAAGTCATCTAAGAATGTGATAGGTAAGTGAGTGAGTGAGTGATTGATTGATTGATTCAGTGGACTTGCAATGATACTTACAGAAAGGGACGTTGTTGCGATAGGAAGCAACATAATTGTTGGCACCGTAACCGATGGTTATGGGGAGGAGTGAGAGTGTGGATGTTGTGGCGACGGCGAGGTTGCAAGCAACAGTGGTGTAGGACTCAACCACTGTGTATCCAGTACAGGTGGCGCCGGCAATGGTGATGGAGAGGTCAACGGGTGTAGTACCAAAGTTGCCTCCTGTGAGTGTCACAGCTGAGCCAACAGTGTAGCCACGGGCGTACAAGGTGCTGACGTATGGCACTGAGTGTGTTTGAATATGATTAGTATGACATTATATTTGATTGAATGAACGAATGATCGTTAATCAACTTTTTTAACTTTGATGATATTGATCGTAAACATACATTGGTAGTGGACGTATTGCGAATACTTCTTTCCTTTGGTATCATCGAGGGCCATCGTGAATCTCTTGTAACCGGGTGGGACGGTTACCTTGATCGAGGTGGTGCCACGGTTGGTGATGGTGGCAGGCGTCGAGGTTCCTGTGGAGTCGATGATGGTTGCTGTGAGAGTAGCAATATTCCAATTGACACTGGTCACCTCGTCACCCCTGAGATTAGTGATGTCAATGTCAGCTCCATTAGTGGGTGGTGAAGACATTTGAGGATCAGTCGAGCCACTCCACTCAATCAAATAGTATTGACCTGAGGCATAAGGTTTAGTTTGGTAAACTAACTGTCCTCCGACATAGGTCATTGTTAAGTAGAGTCCTGCGGGGGAGGCTGAGATGTCTGGATAATTGGCTGCCCAAGGACAGACGGTATAGCATCGGGGTGTTGGACGGTAGGCAAAGATCTTTCCATTGTTTGATGGACCACTGTTGTATTGGAACCATTGATTTCCCACACTATTAATTCCATTCACAAAGAATGAAAACGACGAGGTGATGGCACCTGTGATGGCTGTCTGGGATGTTAGGAAAGCAAGTTCCTCTGGGGAGTCAATAGAGGCCAAGTATCTTTATGAAGTCGAGAGGGTTGGTCTAGGGTTAGGACGTTGGCCATGAAATTAAGAATATAACTTAGTCTATACATACGGTCGCTTTTTATCAGTTGAGTTACCAATTGAATTGGCAATATAAGTGATAGTAGTATCATAGGTTGTTGGTCCGGTAATTTTTCGCCATTGGTACCAGTGACCTGTGGCAGGGTCTTGGACTTGAGCTTGACCATATGTGCTGACAACACATAAGGTTATTATTATTGCAATAATTTTATAAAAAATCATCTTCTTTAAATAATATTATTACAACAATTAAGAAATAATATGAGAATGATATTGATGTATCAAATTATTATTAGTATTAAAGAAGCTGAATAAGAATTATTATGATATACTTTCGACAATGGGGAGAGTCAGGAGTTGTCCCCTCTTCGGGTACCCTTTGGATGTGGCGATTGGAGGTCCTAAAGGTTATAAAAATGGACGCGATGCTACGAATTGTCAAGACGTGGATTGACTTGTCAATGTGAGATCTGATGGTTTGGGTTGGTAGTACACTTGGTCACGGTCACGGTTGTGGGGACCGTTCTACGATCCAAGTCCGTATGCAACGATTGATTGTTGGCACATCGGCAAACATCAGAACTCAGGTCTGAAATCCTAAAGAATTGTGTTTCGTCTTCAACGTGCAGTTTGGGTCTCAAAAATCTGATTCTTCGTTGTTTTTGGAACCGATCGCGAGATACTCGATCGGAGGAAGAATCCCAAATTACGCGCCTCCGATACCCCGATTGGATTTTAATTAATTGGTGTAGACCAGTCAATGAAATCGATCGAGTCTATTAACTATTATAATTTTTTTGTGGATTGAATTAATTTTAATGATTATTATTATAGGCTTGAGCGAGTGGGTTTAGAAAAGAAGAGCAACGAAGCCCAAGAGGACTACCAACATCATGGATGGAGTGATCTTGATGCATTGAGTCCAGTGGTGGTGGACAGAGTTGTTGTTGATGATGATGATGATGTGGTCGTAGTGCCGCTTTGTGTGGTGCTGGTGGTAGAAGGAGCAGCTGTTGTTGTGGTGCCTGGGGTGGTAGTAGTACCAGACTCGGTGGTAGTGGATGTGGTGGAGGCAGGGGAAGTAGTGGAAGTAGTTCCATCGGTTGTAGAGATAGTGCCAGTGGTAGTGGCTAAGTTGGTGGTGGTCGTGGATGTAGTTCCAGTGGTGCCTGGGGTGGTAGTAGTGCCGGCCTGGGTGGTAGTGGATGTGGTGGAAGCAGGGGAAGTAGTGGAGGTAGTGGAGGTAGTTCCATCAGTTGTAGAGATAGTGCCAGTGGTAGTGGCACCATCGGTGGTGGTGGTAGTACTACCAGACTCGGTGGTAATTGCTGAAGTTGTAGTCGAGGTAGTTCCATCGGCTGTTGTAGTGGATGTTGAAGTAGGTGTTCCAGTGGAGGTTGAGGTAGTTGGGTTGCAGTTGGGATTGATGATGATGGATGGTCTCTGGTATGCAACAAACACTGGATCAAACATAAGAGTATTGGTGAATGATGGTGTGACAACTGCATAACGAGTGACGGTGGTTCCATCGATGGCTGGAAGTGTGGTGTCTTGGACAACCTGGATCTGGTACAATTGGGAATCAACGTATGCACGATCAGAGAAGTGAACCAACATGAATCCAACTGGTGAGTCCAATGTGAATGACGCTGGCATGTTGACATTGTCAAATGGTACCACTGATGTTGAGGCAGTGGAGCAGTTGTAGTTGAATGTTGATGGTGTCTGAGACTCATAGATCACTCTCAATACATTTGCTTGGGAAGTGAACTCCCAACCAGAGATGGCAACAGTGTGCTTGACTCCACCAGCGGGCACTGGGATGGTCTCACCAGCGTACTCAACTTCAGAGGCCGAGTTGAAGAAGTCTGTCTTGACCTGGACTGACACGCCCTGGACTGTGGCGTTATAGGTCGATGGAGCAGACTCAGACCATGAGGCACCAATGATGGTGATGATTGACACCACTTGGTTGGCATTGTTGTCATACTCTTGGATGTAGGCGATCTGGGAGGTGAAGCTGACGAGCGAGGCCACTGGGAATGTGACCTTGGATGGGTCGAGCGATGGCTGTACAATGCTGTCAACAGCCTCGGCACAAGTTGGGCCGGAGAATCCAGTTGGACACACACAATATCCTTCTTGGCAGGTGCCACTATTCACACATTGAGAGTCACAGTTGTAGCGGCTGTAGAGGAATACGTTGGCCGTGGCTGAGATCTGGTCGTTGGAGACGACAACTGGAAGAGCCTCAGTTATCACTTGGGCAGCTGCTCCACCAGATGGGAGCGAACAGACAATGGTTGTGGTTCCGGTAAGCACACCATTGGTACATGCCAGGCCGGCTACGGTGACTGAGTATGGACTAACAATGTGGGTACCCTGGATGGTGACCTGGCCACCGGTGGGTGGGACTGAGGAAGCATATGTGACGGTTGGTGGGAGTGATGTGTAGGTGGACACGGTTGAGGCAACCTTGTTATCAATCGACACTGAGATGGCTCCTTCAAAGATCGACTTGGCACCGAGTGTACATGTGAGTGATGATCCATCTTGGGAAGCATACTTGAGCGCACAGTTCATTGGACCAAAGGTGATGGCCATAGTGGTGGCGGTACCGTTGGCAGATTGAGAGTTGAGGTATGATCCACTGATCACGACATCACCTCCATCTGCGTGGATGGCGGCAACATCATTGACGATTGGAGTGACGACAAAGATGCCAGACACTGATTGACCTCCAACACTGATGCTGATGGGTTGGGATTGGTAGACGGCTGGGATCAAGAACACAACCGATGTGTGGGCGGCAGAGATACAGGTCATTCCAGTTGGGGCAGTAACATCATGAGTGGATGCGCCAAAGTTGTCACCATTCACAGTGATTGTCTGACCATTCTGCTCGATCACTCCACTCATTTATGGTGGGAGGTAGTTGAATGTGTTGATGGTTGATGAATATGCGCCAATCTTGATSGTGACCTCAAAGTTGGTGCCAACACCTGGTGGTGCYTGGACRTACTTGGTGGTGGTCAAAGTATCAGCCGTTACAGCACATGAAACTCCATTGATGGTGACGGTCATCGTGGTCTGGGTCGAGTCGGCATTGAATGAGTTCAAGTATGTTCCTGTCAACGTGACCTGTGAGCCGATTGTTCGCGAGGCAGTGACCGAGTTGAGGATTGGGTACAATGGCGTGAAGTACCTCAAAGTGGAGGCACCCACGGTTATGTAGATAAAGTCGGCCAGGGCATTGGCAGGTGCATGGAATGAGATCGTGGTGCTGTCCGAGGAGACTGAGAATGATGTGATATTGACAGTACCATATTTGACATATGTGTTGACTCCCACGGCAATCAGGTTGGTGCCAGTGACTGAGATCAAGTTGGTGGCATCAACCACGACTGAGTTGATTGATGGCCTGCCATAGGCAAACTCATGAGAGACTGATGACTTGCTGTCAATGGTCACATTGAGTGTTGGGGAGCCAGTACCTGATGGGAGGGTACATGTGAAGCGTGCTTGATTGTTGGCATCGGCAATCTTGTTGACATTGGTGCATGGAGCGCTTGGCAACAATGTCACTGACTTGGTGGTTGGGTCGTTGTTCTGGCGAACCGAGTTGAGGAAGTATCCGGTGATTGTGATCTCGCCTCCAGTGATTGGTACTGAGCTGACTGTGTTGATCATGGATGTCAAGTCGAATGGAATGGTGGCTGAGGGCTGAGTATCGACCATCACGTGGACGCCACCATTGAGCGCGTCCTTTGGAATGATGGCAACGATTTGGTTGTCAGTGATCGACGTTGGGAAGTTCGAGACAGCGGCTCCAAAGACTACGGTGACCTTGCTGGCATCAGTTCCAAAGTTGACACCAGTGACGGTGATGGCCTTCAGATTCTGGTTGGCAGAGATGATTGATGGTGCTTGGTAGGCGAATGTCACTGGGTTGGAGGCCTTCGAGTTGATCGAGACGACGGCAGTGTGGCCAACACCAGTGCCAGCGGGTGCCAGACAGGTTACAATGGTGCCAGATGAGCCTGTGAAGGCCGGGTTGGTGCATGCGATGTTGGTGTCGATGGTGACTGTTGGAACCAAGGTATTTCCAAAGTAGTCTGTCGATTGCATGAAGATACCAACGATGGAGATCATGCCTCCGATGGCGGGTGGTTGTCCAACGGTCGACAAGATTGGGATGAGGTTGAG
This sequence comes from Acytostelium subglobosum LB1, assembly GCF_000787575.1. Classification (NCBI taxonomy): domain Eukaryota; phylum Evosea; class Eumycetozoa; order Acytosteliales; family Acytosteliaceae; genus Acytostelium; species Acytostelium subglobosum. Next base: position 1,129,842 of record NW_012236526.1, on the reverse strand, counting down.
GAACTGCGTGTTGGACGACTGTCCACCAACAATGACGTAGACATCATCACTCTTGGATGACGTTGGGATTGTGGCAACGATCTGGGTGTATGTGACGGTGAAGGCGATGCCTGGACGGTGGCACCATTGATGAAGACACCAATGGCGGTGGCCTGTTGACCAAAGTTGGTTCCAGTCACAGTGATCTGAGCGACGGTTGGGCTCTGGATAACGCTTGTAATGGATGGTGCGAGGTAGTTGAATGCGCCTGTCGTGGACTTGGGGCCAATGGTGATGGTGATGGCAATGTTCATGCCAACGCCAGCGGGTGCGGTACAGGTCAGCTGGGTATTGCCTTGAGTGATGGCTGCACCGGTGCATGGTGTGTTGCTGGCACCGACAGTGACGGTTTGCGTGAGTGGGTTGTTAGCCGAGTCCACACTGTTCAAGAACTTTCCAGTGATCACGAGGGCACCTCCGTTGGTTGGGATGGCATTGGCCGAGACAAAGATTGGTGTAATGGCGAAGGACACTATGTTGGATGGGAGACCAGATACGGTGACCTTCACTGGGCCGTTGGTAGCGGTAGCTGGGAGTGTGGCAGTGATCTTGGTGTCGGTGACTGATGATGGTGTGATAGTCATCGAACCGAGGGTGATTGCTAGATTGGCAGCAACTGTACCATAGTTTGTTCCGGTGATGACGATGGTATCGGCAGTCTGTTGGACAGTGGCAACTGTTGGAGATGGGGCAGCAAAGGTGAATGCATCAGATGACTTGCCATCGATGGTCACAACGAGTGAGTGTGAGCCGGTGAGTGCTGGGGCGGTACACTTGAGCGAGGTGGCATCTGGGTTGGATGGGCTGGTGCATGGTGTCGAGTCAATCATGATGGACACGACACAGTTTGATGAGTTGGATCTGATGATCGAGAGGAAGCTACCAGAGATGATAATGCTCGAAGTTGAGGAAGTTGAGACACCGGACACACCAGTGACGATTGGCTTGAGTGTCACAAACACCGCGTTACTGCCTTGGCCACCGACCGTGATTGACAAAGGGCCGTTTGTTGAGGCGGCTGGGAGTGTGGCCGTGATCTTGGTGTCGGTGAACGAAGTAGGTGTGATCGACAATGTTCCAAAAGCGATGGGTGCATAAGCTGACACAGTACCATAGTTTGTGCCTGTGATGACGATGGTCTGGCCAGTCTGTTGGACACTGGCAATCGTTGGCAGAGGTGCGGTAAAGGTGAAGCCACTAGAGGACTTGCCATCGATGGTGACAACGAGTAAGTGTGCGCCGATAAGGGCTGGGGCGGTACACTGGAGCGATGTGGCATCTGGGTTCGTTGGATTGGTGCAAGGTGTCGAGTCAATCATGATGGACACGACACAGCTGGATGAGTTGGATCTGATGATCGAGAGGAAGTTGCCAGTGATGATAATGTTTGAGGGGGCACCAGTTGCGACGCCAGACACGCCATTAACAATGGGTTTGAGTGTCATGAACACTACGTTGCTGACTTGGCCACTGACAGTGACTGTCAATGGGCCGTTGGTGGCAGAGGATGGGAGTGTGGCAGTGACCTTGAGGTTGGATACTGAGGATGGTGTGATGGTCAATGTGCCGAGTGTGATCACCACGTTGGCGGCGACGGTACCAAAGTTTGTTCCAGTGATGACCATCGTTGGACTAAGCTGCTGGATACTGGCAATGGTTGGTAATGGGGCGGCAATGGTGAATGGATCAGAGGCCTTGCCATCGATTGTTACGACAAGTGAGTGCGATCCGGTGATGGCTGGGGCGGTACACATGATTGAAGAGGCGTCAGGGTTTGATGGGATGGTGCATGGAATCGAGTCAATCATAATGGACACGACACAGTTTGATGAGTTGGAACGGGTGAGCGAGAGGAAGCTGCCTGAGATTGTAAGGGTCGATGAGGCAGAAGTGGAGAGACTAGTCACTCCAGTGATGGTGGGCTTGTATGTCATGTAAACAGTGTTACTGGTTTGGCCTCCGACTGTCGTGAAGATTGGACCGTTCTTGGAGGTGGTGGCGACCTTGACGGTGTATGTCTGTGGGTCGGACACGGTGGTGAGCGTGGCAGTGCCAGAGACGGTTGGGATGGACAATGCCATGTTGGTGAGCGCGGTACCAAAGCTAGTTCCGGTGAGAACCAAGACATCTCCGTTGTTGGTTGGTTGGGCGGTGATCACTGGTGGTTGATATGTGTAGGTGAAGGTGGTGGTCTGGCCGCCGACGATCAATGTGAAGGTCTGAGTGCCATAGCCACCTGGGAAGTCACACTCGAGGGCAGTGTGCGCTGTGGCAATACGGCAGGTGACCGTGTTGGTGTTGGCGCCGAGTGTGAGCTTGGCGGTGATGCTGCTGGCTGATGGACCAAAGTTGGTGCCGCTGACGGTGACTTTGCCTGGTATGGAGGTGATGGCTGGCGAGATCTTGGTGATCGTTGGTGGGTTGTAGGAGACCTTGACGTTGGTGAACGAGTAGGACTCAATGTTGACGGTGACGGGGATGTCGACACCAGTGCCTGCGGGGATCACAAGGGTGAGTCCGTTCAAACTGGTCTGGTACACGTTGGGGAAGGTGTAGGTCACGCCGCTCATCACAAATGATCGTTTGGTGAACTTGAAACCAACTGATCCTGTTACAGTATAGGCGACCTGGCCTCCAGCTGTATCGAACTTGAGGACAAGGTCTGTTCCTTTGGTTGGACGGTAGCCTCCATAATAAACAAACTCTCCAAGCAATGCATCCACGTCAAAGATTGGATACTGCTTACCCACACCACTCTCCTGTCCGTAGGCGATCAGCTTGGTGCTTCCAACTATCGGGTCACCGGGACAGTAGATAGCGGTGGGCACACAGGTTCCGCCGAGTGTCGTGTTGAAAGGCGTGTAGGCGACGACACTCTCGTAGGGACCTCCTCCTGATGCATAGACGATAGTGTTGGGTGGGCCGGTGACACTCAAACCCTCCCATAGCTTCCTGGTGCCAGGGTTGTAGTTGCTGACGATGGCATTGGACTGGGCCGAGTTGATCACCACTCCAAAGTAGGGCGTATTGTAGTCAATTTCTGGCGAATAAACCATCCAATGGGCAAAATCGTTGGGGATTCCCATACAGTCAGCGCAAGCACGGATCACAGTCATCGTGTTGAAGTCATCTAAAGATGAGAGATGAGTAAGAAATGAGTTTGAGTGAGTGACTATCACTCACTGTGATTACCGATGATACATACAGAAAGGGATGTTGTTGCGATAGGAGGCAACATAGTTGTTGGGACCGTAACCGATGGTTATGGGGAGAAGTGCGAGTGAGGATGTTGTGGCAGCGGCGAGGTTGCAAGCAACAGTGGTGTAGGACTCGACCACATTATATCCAGTACAGGCTGCACCGGCAATGGTGATGGAGAGATCAACGGGTGTTGTACCAAAGTTGCCTCCGGTGATGGTCACCGATGAGCCAACAGTGTAGCCACGGGCGTACAACGTGCTGATGTATGGCACTGAGTGTGCGAAAGAATGTATTAGTACATGTATGACTTTGTTGAGATTGATTGACTGATTGAACGAATGATCAATGATCAAACATTGATCAACTTTTTTGAAAGTAGGTGATGATCAGAAAACATACATTGGTAGTGAACGTATTGCGAGTACTTCCTTCCTTTGGTATCATCGAGGGACAAGGTGAATCTCTTGTAACCTGGTGGGATGGTCACCTTGATTGAGGTGGGGCCACGGCTGGTGATGGTGGCAGGCGTCGAAGTTCCTGTCGAGTCAATGATGGTGGCGGTGAGGGTTGCAATGTTCCAATTGATTTTGGTCACCTCGTCAGCCTTGAGATTGGTGATGTCGATGGAACCACCGGTGGTGGGTGGCGATGCGATCTGAGGGTCAGTGTATCCATTCCATTCAATTAAATAGAATTGATTTGCAACAAATGGTTTGTTTTGTAACATTAACTGGCCATTGACATTGACCATTGACAGGTATAGGCCAGTAGACGAGAGGTCAGGATAGTTGGGCGCCCAAGGACAGACGGTGAAACATCGGGCAACAGTACGATAGGTATAAATATTTAGATCCTTTGAGGGACCACTATTATACTGGAACGAATTATTACCAACACTATTCATTCCATTAACAAAGAATGTAAACGAAGAGTTGATGGCACCTGCGATTGCTGGCTGCGAAGTTAAGAAAGCAAGTTCCTCTGGAGAGTCAATTGATGCCAAGTATCTTTGGAAATGGAGAGGGAAGGGACAATAAATAATAATTATGAGAGTAAGTAATGAGTTAGATATTGATAGATATATTTATTATTATTAATAATACATACGGTTCATTCTTGTCTGGAGAGTTAGTAATTGAGTTTGCAATCCAGTTCAAGGTGGTACTGTAGGAAGTGGTAGTGATGATTTTACGCCATTGGTACCAGTGACCCGAAACTGGGTCCTGGACCATTGATTGACCATATACGCTAACAACGCATATTGCCAACAATAATGTAATAACCTTATTATTAATAATCATTATTATAAAAATAAATCAGTTAATAAAGTAATCGCTAGATAGATTAGTGAAGAATTATAATTAATGAAGGTTAATGAAGAGCATCACTTATTACTGCCATTGGTTGCTGTCCATCACTGGTATTTTTGGTGATCTGTGGCAGATATTGTTCTTTATCCTAAACCCTACCCTTTCCCTATTGCTGGAACCCATCGTGTGTATAATGTAGAAGCATGCCATCGATTTGAAGACTAGTCTAGAGTAGTGTAGATTGGAAAAGAAGGTCAGGGCCTGCTTCTTTGCGCATCTCCGGGCCTTAACTTGTCAAATTGAGATTTGATGGTTTGGGGTCACTTGGTTGCGGTCATGGTTGTGGTGCTGGTCGTGGAGTCTAGGTGGCCTTGTAATCCCAAATTATTTTGATGATAGGCAACCACTGGTGCGGTGACTCTCCAAAAGATCATGATGAAATTAAAATCTGGTCCGTCGTTACGGAGTGTGTAGACTGGTACCGTTAGAGATCTAGATACACCTGTGGGCCTAAAGGACAGGATAGGCCCTCACTTTATCCAACGTCCTGCTAGGATTCGCGGTATCCTAAAAGTGGATTACGGATACTGTTACCCAGGTTCAACCAGACTCTGCCTAACCATTGATTATGTGGGTCAACCGATTAGATCTTAATTAATCAATTTGTGTAGACCAGTCAAGCCAGACGGTCAAACCGTATTAGTTGTTAGATATTATAAAGACAGATCGAGAGTGTGTCACCGTTCGTGATACCATCATTGAGGTCGGACATTATCAATCAATGAATTATTATTATTTGATAAATATAAATATAATAATTTATTTGATTGAATGATGGAGGAATTAGACCGCGCGAGTTTAGAAAAGGAATGACATGATGCAGAGGAGTGCAACCAACATCATTGATGGAGTGACCTTGAATGATGCACTGAGTCCAGTAGTGGAGGACAGAGTTGTTGTGGTTGTCGAGTCACTTGGTGATGTGGTCGAGGGTGAAGTAGTTGTTGTTGTGGTAGATGTGGCAGACTCGGTGGTAGTGGAGGTGGTAGTAGTAGTAGTAGTAGTAGTAGTACCAGTGGTAGAGGTAGTGGAAGAAGATGTTCCAGTGGTAGAGGTAGAGGTAGTTGGATTGCAGTTGGGGTTGATGATGATGGATGGTCTCTGGTATGCAACAAACACTGGATCAAAGACAAGTGTCTTGGAGAATGATGGTGCTACGACTGCATAACGAGTGACGGTGTTTCCATCGATGGCTGGAAGTGTGGTGTCTTGGACAACTTGAATCTGGTACAATTGGGTGTCGACGTATGCGCGATCAGAGATGTGAACCAACATGAATCCAGCGGGTGAGTCCAATGTGAATGACACGGGCATGTTGGAGTTATCAAAGTGTGACACTGATGTTGAGGCAGTGGAGCAGTTGTAGTTGAATGTTGATGGTGTCTGAGACTCATAGATCACTCTCAAGACGTTGTCTTGGTAAGTGAACTCCCATCCAGAGATGGCAACAGTGTGCTTGACTCCACCTGCTGGCACTGGGATGGTCTCACCCGCGTACTCAACATCAGAGGCTGAGTTGAAGAAGTCCGTCTTGACCTGGACTGACACACCTTGGACTGTGGCGTCGAAGGTCGATTGTGCAGACTCGGCCCATGTGGCGCCGATGATGGTGACAGTGGACACCACTTGGTTGGCATTGTTGTCATACTCTTGAATGTAGGCGATCTGGGAGGTAAAGCTGACGAGCGAGGCCACTGGGAATGTGACCTTGGATGGGTCGAGTGTTGGTTGGACAACAGCGCCGACTGGGACAGCACAGGTTGGGCCAGAGAATCCAGTTGGACACACACAGTAACCCTCCTGGCAGGTACCACCATTGAGGCATTGGGAGTCACAGTCGTAGCGGCTGTAGAGGAAGACGTTGGCAGTGGCCGAGATCTGGTCGTTAGAGACGACGACTGGCAGAGCCACGGAGATCATTTGGGCTGCAGCACCTCCAGATCCGAGGTAACAGACGATTGTGGTGGTTCCGGTAAGCACACCATTGGCACATGGGAGACCGGCGACGGTGACTGTGAATGGCTCAACGATGTGGGAACCCTGGATGGTGACCTGGCCACCAGCGGGTTTGACGGAGGATGCATAGCTSACGGTTGGTGGGAGTGAGGWGTAGGTGGACACGGTTGAGGCAACCTTGTTATCAATGGACACGGAGATGGCACCTTCAAAGATCGACTTGGCACCGAGTGTACATGTGAGTGATGATCCATCTTGGGCAGCAGACTTGAACGCACAGCTCATTGGACCGAATGTGATGGCCACAGTCGTAGCGGTACCATTGGCAGATTGAGAGTTGAGGTATGATCCACTGATCACGACATCACCTCCATCAGCGTAGATGGCGGCAACATCATTAACAATTGGGGTGATGACAAAGATGCCAGACACTGATTGACCTCCAACTGTGATGCTGATGGACTGGGATTGGTAGACGGTTGGGATCGAGAAGACGACTGTTGTGTGGGCGGCAGAGACGCAGGTCATTCCAGTTGGGGCAGTGACGGCGTCCTTAGATGCGCCAAAGTTGTCACCATTTACAGTGATTGTCTGACCATTCTGCTCGATCACTCCACTCATTGATGGTGGGAGGTAGTTGAATGTGTTGATGGTTGATGAATATGCGCCAATCTTGATGGTTACCTCAAAGTTGGTGCCAACACCTGGTGGTGCCTGGACGTATTTAGTTGAGGTCAGGGCATCAGGGGTAACAGCGCATGACACTCCATTGATGGTGACGGTCATCGTGGTCTGGGTCGAGTCGGCATTGAATGAGTTCAAGTATGTTCCTGTCAACGTGACCTCTGAGCCAATGGTTCGGGAGGGAGTGACCGAGCTGAGGATTGGGTACAATGGTGTGAGGTACTTCACGTCAGTGCCACCCACGTTGATGTGGACATAGTCGGCCAAGGCACCGGCTGGTGCACTGAAGGTGATCGTGGTATTGTCGGTGGAGACGGTATAGGTCGTGATGGGGTATACTCCGTAATTGATATTGGTGGTGACACCATCTGCAATCAAGTTGGTACCAATGACTGTGATAGTGTTGGTAGTATCAACGTTGACAGAGTCAATGGTGGGCAGGCCATAAGCAAACTCGGTGGTGTCGGTTGACTTGCTGTCGATGGTCACTCTGAGAGTGGGGGCACCGGTGCCAGATGGGACGGTACAGGTGAAGCGAGCCTGGTTGTTGTCATCAGCAATCTTGTTGACATTGTTGCACGGTGTGCTTGGCAACAGGGTCACTGACTTGGTGGTTGGGTCGGAGTTCTGGCGGACAGAATTGAGGAAGTATCCGGTGATGGTAATCTCGCCTCCAGCGATTGGTGCAGACTTGACAGTGTTGATGATTGGTGTCAAGTCGAATGGGAGGGTTACGGCTGCGGACTGGGTGTCGACGACAACGTTGACACCACCATTGAGCGCGTCCTTAGGGATGTTGGCAACGATTTGGGTGTCGGTGATCGATGTTGGGAAGTTAGAGACGGCGGTGCCAAAGACCACGGTGACCTTGCTGGCATCAGTTCCAAAGTTGACACCAGTGACGGTGATGGCCTTGTCATCCTGAGTGGCAGAGATGATTGATGGTGCTTGGTATTCAAATGGCGATGGGTTGGAGGCCTGCGAGTTGATCGAGACGACAGCCATGTGGCCAACACCAGTGCCGGCTGGTGCCAGACATGTGACGACTAAGCCAGATGAGCCTGTGAAGGCTGCACCGGTGCATGCGATGTTGGTGTCAATGGTGACTGTTGGAACCAAGGTGTTTCCAAAGTAGTCGGTCGATTGCATGAAGGTACCAATGATGGAGATCGATCCTCCGGCGGCGGGTGGCTGGCCGATGGTCGCCAAGATTGGGATGGTACTGAGGAACTCAGAGTTGGATGACTGGCCGCCAACAATGACGTAGACATCATCACTCTTGGTTGAGGTTGGGATCGTGGCAACGATCTGGGTGTAACCTGAAGAGAAGGAGGTAGCCTGGATGGTCGCACCATTGATAAAGACTCCAATGGCGGTGGCTTGTTGACCAAAGTTTGCTCCAGTCACAGTGATCTGAGGGTCAGTTGGGCTCTGGACTACACTGGTAACGGATGGTGCGAGGTAGTTGAATGTGCCTGCGGTGGACTTTGAACCGATGGCGATGGTGATAGCATTGTTCTTTCCAACACCAGCGGGTGCGGTACAGGTCAGCTGGGTGTTGCCTTGAGTGACAGCAGCGTCCTTGCATTGGGTGCTAGCGCCGATGGTAACTGTTGGAGTTAGTGGGCTGTTGGCCGAGTCCACACTGTTTAAGAACTTTCCGGTGATCACGAGGGCACCTCCGTCAGTGGGGATGGCGTTGGCCGAGACAAAGATTGGTGTGATCTCGAAGTTCTGTACGTTGGATGGAATGCTTGAAACGGTGACCAAGAGTGGTCCGTTGGTAGCGGTGGCTGGGAGTGTGGCAGTGATCGAGCCGTCTGTGACAGAGGTTGTGGAGATGGTCTGGCCTCCGAGAGTAACTACAACGTTGGCGGCATTGTTACCAAAGTTGGCACCAGTGATAATGATGGTCTCGCCATTCTGTTGGATGTTTCCGGCCACGGTTGGAGATGGGGCAGCAAAGGTGAACGAATCAGATGACTTGCCATCAATGGTGACAACGATTGAGTGCGAGCCGGTGAGGGCTGAAGCGGTACACTTGATCGAGGTGGCATCTGGGTTGGATGGGATAGTGCATGGTGTCGAGTCGATCAAGATCGATACATCACAACTGGATGAGTTGGATCTGGTGAGCGAGAGGAAGCTTCCAGCGATCACAATGCTCGAGGCGGTACTGGTAGAGACACCAGAGACGCCAGTGACTGCGGGCTTGTATGTCATGTACATGGTGTTACTGACTTGGCCACCGACAGTGGTGAAGATTGGACCGTTCTTGGTTGTGGTCACGACCTTGACAGTGTAAGTCTGTGGGTCGGACACGGTGGTGAGCGTGGCAGTGCCAGCGACAGTTGGGATGGACAAGGCCATGTTGGTGAGCACGGTACCAAAACCAGTTCCGGTGAGAACCAAGACATCTCCGTTGTTGATGGGCTGGACGGTGATCACTGGTGGTTGGTACGTGTAGGAGGAGGTAACGACCTGGCCGCCGACGGTCAAAGTGAAGGTCTGGGTGCCAAAGCCACCTGGGAAGTCACACTCGAGGGACACGTGAGCAGTGAGGACTCGGCAGGTGACGGGGATGGTAAGCGCTCCGAGGGTGATCTTGGCGGTAATGCTACCGGCTGAGGAACCAAAGTTGGTGCCGCTGACGATGACCTTGCCTGGGATAGAGGTGATCGATGGCGAGATCTTAGTGATGGTTGGTGGGTTGTAGGTGATAAAGAGGTTGGTGAGTGCTGGGTAGGACTCAATGTAGATGGTGACAGGAACGTTGACGCCAGTGCCAGCGGGGATCACGAGGTTGACGGCAAAAAGATCGGTCTGGTACACGTTGGGGAAGGTGTAGTTAACGCCAAACATTGTGAACGAACGTTGAGTGAACTTGAAACCAACGGATCCACTTCCGACACTGTAGGAGACGGTTCCTCCAGCAGTGTCCACCTTGAGATTGATATTTGAAGCGCTCTGGGTTGGCTTGAAGCCTCCGTAGTACACTAGCTCACCGGCCACTGTATTGTCACCATTGGAGTATTGCTTGCCAATACCATTCTCCTGTCCAAAGGTAACATAGTAGGTGGAGTATGGCATCGCATCACCGTTACAATAGACTGCTGTTGGTACACAGACTCCAGGGGTACCGGCGCTGAATGGTGTGTAGGCGGCCACTTTAAAGAAAGGACTATACTGATCTTTGTAGGAGATGGAGTTGGCAGTGTAGGTGTCCAAAGCCTCCATGAGTCTATTGCTGCCCAAACTGTAGGAGTTGACGATTGTTGCTGACTGTGCTGCGTTGTAGACAACGCCCACATATGGTCTGTTGCCATCAATAATTCCGTTAGTAGCGGAAGCGAGAGTCCACGTGTTAATGTTAGCCAATGATGCGACACAATTGGCACAGACACGGATCGTAGTCATAGAGTTAGGGTCATCTGTGTGTGGGCGATGGAATGGTTCCAAGAGTGAGTTAATTTGATTGAGTGAGTGATGACATTGTTACTTACAGAATGGGAGATTGTTGCGATAAGTGGCAGCATAGTTATTGACACCATAGCCGACGGTAATTGGGAGAAGCGAGAGGGTAGAGGTAGTGGAAGCGGCGAGGTTGCAAGCAACAGAGGTGTAGGCCTCGACCACTGAATAGCCAGTACAGGCAGCACCAGCCATGGTGATAGACAACTCATTGGCGGTGGTACCAAAGTTGCCTCCAGTAATGGTCACAAGTGAGCCGACGGTGAATCCACGGGCATATACGGTATTGATGTATGGTACTGAGAAGTAGAGTGAGTGTCAGTATGATCAATGATACAATCAATTAATCAAACCATGAACATACATTGGTAGTGAACGACTTGGGAGAATGTTCTTCCTTTGGTATCATCAATGGACAGGTTGAATCTCTTGAATCCTGGTGGGACGTTGATTTTGATGGAAGTAGGAAGCTTTTGGGTGATGGACACAGGAGTCGACACTCCGGAGACGAGGTCGATGATGTTGACGAGGAGAGTGGGCATGTTCCACAAGGCCTTTGTGACCTCCTCAGTGATGAAGTTGGTGATCTGGATTGATCCACCGGTGGTGGGCGGCATTGGGATGAGTGGGTCCGAGTAACCGTTCCACTCGATCAAGAAGATCTGATTGGTCGTGTAGGGCTTATGTTGGAAAGCCACCTGACCATTCTCTTTGACCAACGTCAGGTATTGCGGGACGGTTGCGATTTGGAGGGTGTAATCGGGGTAGTTGGCAGCCCATGGACAGACGGTGTAGCAGCGTGCGAATGGACGGTAGGTGAAGATGTTGCCATCCTTTAATGGACCACTGTTGTACTGGAACGAATTGCTACCAGCATTGTTGGCTCCATTGATATAGAATGTGTACGACGAGTTAATCACACCACCCAGCGCTGGATGGGAGTTAATGAAGGCAAGCTCCTCTGGCGAGTCAATTGAGGCCAAGTATCTTTTGGGTTGGGGCAAGAGTTAGGGTTAGGGCAAGGGTTAGGGTTAGGGCAAGGGTTAGGGTTAGGGCAAGGGTACTTACGGCTCATATTTATCTGGAGAGTTGGCGATTGAGTTGGCGATCCAGTTCATAGTTGCGTCATAGGAGGCGGGTTGGGAGAGTTTACGCCATTGGTACCAATGCCCTGTGACAGGGTTCTGGACTTGATCTTGACCAAATGTGCCAACAACACACAAGGCAAGCAACAATGAAATAACCTTATAACTCATCATCATTTTGATGTTGAATGTTATAATTTTATTGATAAAATAGAGATAAATATCTTTATGTGTAATAACAACAGATAGGTAGTTGAAACAACACTGTTGAATGAATAATGTTGTGAAGTGTCAGCTGACTGGACAATAGACGACCTGTCGTTTGAGAGGGCTGATGAGTGTCACAGGTTGGCACGCATCACACAAGATCGAATCAAGGAGAAGGGGAAGATGAGTCTTTCTCCACATATGACAAGCTGGGGCCACCATCCTTTATGAAGGGGTGTCCATATAATGGAGACGGAGATTGGCCAGATCCTTGTTTGACGATCGGGCTTCAGTTCCAAAAGATCAGTTTTTCAGTTTAAAAAAAAAACGAATGATGACAAAAAAATCTTATCGGGGCATTTTATAGATGTTGACTAGTAACATTAATGGCACCAAATCAGTTTTAGGGCCTCCAAAGGTAACAAAAAAGATAATTTGGATCGGAGGTCTTTGCTTACCCATCACCACAAGTCCAAACAAGGATGACGAAGGACTGGTTCAAGGTTTGATCAACCCTGCCAAGGTTACAAACTAATGTCAACTAGATTCGAGCGAATCATAATTCAATCAAATTCACACTCCCGTCAATCTATCAATCAAACATTTTGAGTGGTAGTTTCACAAAGATATTGTTTGAATAAATTAAAGATTTAATAGTGAGTATTGGAGGACAGAAGGGTTCCATTGTTTTAATGGCGAGTAGGCATATGCCTTGTCCGATGGGATATTCAACTGAACGTTGATCAGTTGGCAATGGTCCACACTTCTCAGAGTGGTGTAGTAGTACACACCACCTTCAAATGTTGCAATCACATATCATTGGTCTACACTTGACATCACAATAGGCGACTACAAAGATGAGACTGAATACTTTAATCAGAGTGTCGGTATACTACCCGAGAAGAGACTGTCCAGCCTCAAATCAATCATTGTGCGAATGACAACAACATAATAGAGAGCACATTTGAATTGATGTGATCGGTGGTGAGCTTGACAACCTAACTGAGCTTGAGTTGAGTATCAAAGAAGTATATTCATGAATGAGAAGAGAGTAATGTTATTCATCATGGTCAACAAGATATTCCAAATGGAGGGGTGCACTATTCCAGAATTCTATCAGAAATAGATGTAATTTGTAATTGATCAATCAATTATGTTGGCCCTATGGAGTAGTACAGGTTGGTAATAATATGTTCATTGGTCATGCCTTCACTCACTGATTTTAATAAATTATAATAGCCAACAACAAAGAGACAAATGTGATCGCCAGAGATGGCATCATGATTGCACCAGTGTTTGGCTTTGGTTGGGGTGGGTCGACATAGAGGTATGGCACGAGACCTGGGAGTGGCTGCTCAATGATCTTCTTTCCAGGATCCATGAAGAGAATGCGTGGCAATTTACCAGTTAGGCCATTCATCGATTCGAATGAGTATGTCTCCACGCCATCCGATGATCTGAGACAGAAGTACAACTCCTTGACGCCATTGACGGTGGCATTGCGTACGATATCGGTGATGTCAATGCCACGGTAGTCAAGTTCTCCATCCAAGTAGATGCCACTGACTCTGTTCTTGTTTGGGCACACTGGTGATGAGCTGGCAAAGGACTCGGCAGTCACCTGGTAGACATTGATAAAGTCGGGCAAGGCAGTGAGGTTGTTGTTTTGGCAATTGATCTCGATTCTGCCAGAGGCCCAGCTGAGACCCTTGAGGCGATCGGGTATCGTGATCTTGATGAATGGGATGCTGTCATTGTTGATCTGGAGCACGGGAGTGTTGACCTTCTTGTTGTTCACCATGGCAAATGTGGCGTCGGCGGGACCGTACACGCGTGGCACCCTGTTCTCACAGCTGCGGTTCTTGTTTAGACACTCCTCCACCATGTACTTCATCGACTCCTCGTCCCAAGCATTGAAGAAGTCGGCGTGGGCCGAGTACAGGCTGGCCCATGGGTAGGTCCATGTACCATTGACAACCACAGGATTGAGGGACAGTTGTGCGTCGGACAGATCAGTCTCGTTGAGGTAGTAGGCGATCTGCATGTTGAGCGTGGGAATGCGCACGGGGTAGTCGGGTGGACACTTGCCCTCGATGTTTTTGTCGTCAAACACTGCGTTCCTGTAGGTGAAGTTGGGGCGGATGTTGACTCCGTCCCAGCAGTTGGGGAAGATCAGGTTGAAGTTGTACTGGGTGACGTTGTAGGTGTCGGGACTGGCCGGGCAGTACTTCACAGGGTCGCGGTTATAGCCATTGCACAAGAACCATACGCCGCGAGCACGTCCAGTATTCTTTGGATTGCCGGCGATGATCTGCAGACCTCTGGGCATGACAGACACGGGGTAGAAGGAGCTGTTGCCACCTTGGTAGTAGATCTTGGTGTAGCTTGGACGAATGATCATGCCCTTGACCTTGAGTGCGGGTATCCAATATGAGCTGGCGTCGGGCAGCACGTCACATGTGGTGTTGGGCTTGGCGTACATTGAATCGATCGTCGAGAATCCATTCGACTCTGTGTTGCCAAAAAAGTCGTGGAACATCGATCGTCCAGTGGAGTCTGGCAACAGGATCGAGTCGTCGGGCAATGAATGTGAGTATAAACATTCAGCATGTGCTTGTTGAGCATTGACCACTACACCATTGTTGTTGTTGGAGAAGCAAACAACAATGAGTGTGATTAATAATATATAATATGAATACATTGATTGATGATACAGATAATAGTAATATATGAATATAATAAGGACCGGTCTATGATTGATTGATTGATAATGGGTGCAAAGACAAGCCCCTGGATCGCACTCCTGACTTGTTCTTGACTTGAATTGGTCTTCAAGTTGGCACTCGGACTCACCCAGTTGACCTCCAGTAAGTTGACGACATCGATGTAGTGGGTCAACTGACCATTTGTGTACATGGCATCGAGGCGTTGGTAGTCTAGGCCCAACAAGGTACTCAATGGGGTGAGATCTTCGAAACCCGCGCATTATTGTCAAATATCTTCAACTTTTTTGTTTGTGATTAATCAAAACATTGATAAACGACCGTCTAAACATGTGTCATTAGATGGTCAACCTTCAATCGACTGAATGGGAGTTAGTGTTGATCATTCGTACCCTCACCATTACATATTTAACTTACCAATTGTGATCACTGGTAAACAAGGGTAGATCAACAAGCATACCGCTTTAAAGTTGTTTTGGACATGAATGAATGAATGAAGGATTGAACGAATGAGAAGGTAATACCAAATATGTTGTCACTATTTATTAACACCATTATCATGCATGCGTTTGGCGATGTATGTATGTATGATTATCTGTAGGCTGAGTTGAGTTGAGTAGGAGGGTTAGCAAACTTTGAACGAGATATGTTGTTGTTGGTGAATATGAATAAGAATTGAAATGTAATGCATTCAGGTCAGTTGTCATAATGGATATGACGTATTAATCATCAGTACTAAGAGTAGCAAATATAACATTCATCATGTTGAAAGCATTCATTCATTCATTCATCTGTGTGTTTATGTGTGTACTTACTTGTATGTGATGATGGTCAATGAATCAAAACAACAACCACAACAACCTTTTGACTCTGTAGCAAAAGACGAATGAAAAAAAAAAGTCAGATAAATTGATGAAGTTCGGTTATTAGTAGTTGGATGTTTGGATAGTCAAACTCCAGGCTTCATCTAACTAGTTGTTATCAATTGACTAGTTCTGGTTAAACAGGAATCATGTTGTATCCGTCCAACTATTGCATAGATGGATGGATGAATGAATGAATGACTCAGCAAAGTTTGGAAATTGAACCATTGTTTGATGACTCATAGGTCTAGAGATACTTAGTGTGTGTTTGTTTGTTTGATTGAATGAATGTGTGTGCGATGTGGCGGGCAAGTCCAGATCTGAACTCAGTTCTTAGACCAACATCACTAACAAGTGTACATTACTATTTATTATTATAAACTTGAAGTTAGTCAAGTCATTAGTTGACAACTACCAATACTTGGAGGAATCAGATTGAAGTTGCATTCAACTCAAGGATAGAAGACAAGAACTGATCACTAGCGATCACTCAAGATATGTTTCTACAACTACATCCAATCATATCGATACTATCATACATAACAATAGGATGGTTGATATTCTTTACATTCTTGAAGATATTACAAGTGAGTTTGAATGGAATATGGACATTGATTGATTGATTGATTGATTGATTGATTGAATGAGTTACACTAACACAATCTTTGAATGGTGTAGATAACATATGGCCAGGTACTCCTGGACTTCCTCAACTCGATATCAGTACATATACAGTTGTTCTCATTGAATTGGTCAACTACACAATTGAATGCACCACTTAAACGACTATCTACAAGATTCGATCGATTCTGGCATCATTGGTATCGTGTGGGCAATACCATCGTCATACTCTTGGTACCTCTGGCACTACTATCACTCATATACAATCTATTCATTCTACTATCACAACGATCTACAAACAATGCCATCATCACTCCAATCGTATGTTGTCATATCTCATTCATTCATTCGTATGATCACTTACTCATTCAATCAATCCAATCACTCTTGATCGATCGATAGGTACCTGGCGTCAACTTCCCGACATCACACTTGGCCTATCTGATACTGTCCTTCATCTTTAGTGCCATCATACATGAGGCTGGACATGCGATATGTTTCCTCAAGTAGGTACCCAAACAAATCACGTGACTCATTGTCCAGCTCAACTAACCGTGCGGTATGCACACCCTTTAGCCTCAACCGAAGGATCAATGAAGTTGGCATCCACATGTTCTTCATATTCCCAAGTGCCTATGTCAACATCAATGCAGTATGTTGACGGCCTCACTCAATCACGCTCATTCAATCAATCAATCAATCAACTGACACAAACACTTCCGTCAACAACATTAACAGGAGGACCTGAAACGGATCGCACATGGAATGAAGCTGCGGGTATTCACAGCAGGTGTCTGGCACAACATTGTACTGAGTCTGGTGATATATTTGTTGATGCCACTGACACCTTATGCATTGATGCCACTCTATCACTACTCGACCAAGGAGCTCTATATTAACAACATACCAAAAGAGTCATTGTTGCATGGCTCTGTCAAGGTTGGTGACAGAGTGCTAGCAGTTGGAGACTGCACTGTAACAGATGCCAACAGTTACTTCCAATGCATCGACATCACATGGAACCAACCAAACTCATACTGTCTACCAATTGGATTCAAAGACTGTGTAGATACAACTCAGAATGTATGATGGATGGACATGTAACAGTCACAATGAATGAGTGATGCACTAACTCAATCAAATCAATCAATCAACTTGTATAGATAAGAGCATGCATTGAGCATGAACAACTGTTTCACATGAAGCCTTGTGCCAACTCATCGACATGTGGCGCAATGGATAAGAAGTGCACCAGTCTTGCACCTTCACGAATGTTTAATCTAATACTGGAAAGTCATGGAAACGATTACAAAGGCAAAGAGGAGTTGCCATTCATTGGTACAGCACAAGAATTATGGGACTCTTGTAAGTACTCAAGCCTCGATCATACATGACCCAGCACACTGACCATAGTCTCGCCATTCACAACACAGTCTCAACAAGTCACTACAGAGCAAGATGGTCATGGATACAATCAGTGGACCTTCATTATTTCTTTATGACATTGCAGAACTTTATCATTGCCGTATCATTGGGATTGGCCATGTTGAACATGTTGCCAATTGGAGGCCTGGACGGCCACTTTATTATGACATCACTCCTGCACCTGGCGGTGACACATCACTACCCGGCCATGCCCGTTGAGCGCCAGGAGGCACTACGCGACTCAATCTACTCCCACATCTCCCTAGGCTCGACCATATTGCTAGGCGTAAACCTCTTGATATCCTTTTATTTCATTATTGCAAAGTAAAGGTACATTGACTAATCAGTTCCCTCCTGTACAGTATTGGTGATGTGTGTCTGTGCGTGTCAAGCACCACTTAGTCCTCCACAGTGATGCCCTTGTATGTGTACTTAAAGTCGCTGGCACCACCGTATGAGGTCAGCAACTGCTCGGGATGAATGTACTCCAGTAACTGCTTGCTCTTGACAAAGTTAATCTTGGACACGGTGTATGGGTCCAGCCAATGCTTGATGATGCTCCAAATGCCCATGAACATCCATGGAGCATTCAATATAAAGCACTTGGACAATGACTCTGGATAATACTTCTGGAACATCTCCACCATGAACTTACACAAAGGATAGTCCTAAGGGTTGAGGGTCAAGCGTTAGGGTAAGGGTAAAGGTTGAAGGTTAGGCCAATGACCCTTGATCAATCAAACATACCATGTTCTTGGTACTAAATGATGACATATCGAATATTAGTGTACAGGTCTCGATTCCCTCGGGCAGTAGTTCTTTGCCAGTCTCCATGACGTAGACAATATATCGTTGAGCTTCATCGAGGTCACGTTGGCTGCTATCATGCTTCCTTGTGCGCACGATGCAGATGGGGCGACCCTCCTTGTCACTGCCATGGAAGAAGCTCTTGCCACACTTGAGCTCGTTCTCCACCGATGACTCTGTGATAAAGTCCACACCCTTGTCTTGGAAGGAGGCACGGAATGACAGTGCCTCTTGCAACATATTATAGGAGTCCTCCAACTTCCATTTCCTTGCTCTCAAGAATCTCAGTATCATCGAGTCGTCCAACTTTTCAATCTCCAATTTGAGTGAAGGGTCCTGGTTCTTGGCCAACCTAGCCTTTATCTCTGACAGCATATTCTCCTGAGCTGGAGATAAATCTCCTACAAATCCACTCATTATTCAATAGATGGATTATCTGTTTGATCGGGGGGGGGGGGGGGGKTCGAAAACAAGGGCAAGGGCAAGGGTTAGGAATATTTTAGGKTTGGAATATAAT